>NC_087221.1:46113153-46115653 GCF_015104395.2 Macrobrachium nipponense
CAACTCCAGCATTGTATCTCAAATCACCAAGCACCCAAATGGATGACCACAGGAAGAACATCCTTAGTACAAAAAGACAAGAGTAAGGGAAATATAGCCAGTAACTACAGGCCTATCACCTGCCTACCAATAATGTGGAAGTTACTAACAGGTATCATCAGTGAAAGGCTATACAACTACCTAGAGGAGACAAACACCATCCCCTACCAACAGAAAGGCTGCAGAAGGAAGTGTAGGGGCACAAAAGACCAGCTCCTGATAGACAAAATGGTAATGAAGAACAGTAGGAGAAGGAAAACCAACCTAAGCATGGCATGGATAGACTATAAGAAGCCTTCGACATGATACCACACACATGGCTAATAGAATGCCTGAAAATATATGGGGCAGAGGAAAATACCATCAGCTTGCCTCAAAAATACAATGCGCAACTGGAATACAATCTTACAAGCTCTGGAATAAGACTAGCACAGAGGTTAATATCAGGAGAGGGATCTTCCAGGGCGACTCACTGTCCCCACTACTCTTCGTAGTAGCCATGATTCCCATGACAAAAGTACTACAGAAGATGGATGCCGGGTACCAACTCAAGAAAAGAGGCAACAGAATCAACCATCTGATGTTCATGGACGACATCAAGCTGTATGGTAAGAGCATCAAGGAAATAGATACCCTAATCCAGACTGTAAGGATTGTATCTGGGGACATCATGATGGAGTTTGGAATAGAAAAATGCGCCCTTAGTCAACATACAAAAAGGCAAAGTAACGAGAACTGAAGGGATAAAACTACCAGATGGGAGCAACATCAAACACATAGATGAGACAGGATACAAATACCTGGGAATAATGGAAGGAGTTGAGATAAAACACCAAGAGATGAAGGACACGATCAGGAAAGAATATATGCAGAGACTCAAGGCGATACTCAAGTCAAAAACTCAATGCCGGAAATATGATAAAAGCCATAAACACATGGGCAGTGCCAGTAATCAGATACAGCGCAGGAAATAGTGGAATGGACGAAGGCAGAACTCCGCAGCATAGATCAGAAAACCAGGAAACATATGACAATACACAAAGCACTACACCAAGAGCAAATACGGACAGACTATACATAACACGAAAGGAAGGAGGGAGAGGACTACTAAGTATAGAGGACTGCGTCAACATCGAAAACAGAGCACTGGGGCAATATCTGAAAACCAGTGAAGACGAGTGGCTAAAGAGTGCATGGGAAGAAGGACTAATAAAAGCAGACGAAGACCCAGAAATATACAGAGACAGGAGAAAGACAGAAAGAACAGAGGACTGGCACAACAAACATTGCACGGACAATACATGAGACAGACTAAAGAACTAGCCAGCGATGACAATTGGCAATGGCTACAGAGGGGAGAGCTAAAGAAGAAACTGAAGGAATGATAACAGCGGCACAAGATCAGGCCCTAAGAACCAGATATGTTCAAAGTACGATAGACGGAAATAACATCTCTCCCATATGTAGGAAGTGCAATACGAAAAGTGAAACCATAAACCACATAGCAAGTGAATGCCCGGCACTTGCACAGAACCAGTACAAAAAGAGGCATGATTCAGTAGCAAAAGCCCTCCACTGGAGCCTGTGCAAGAAACATCAGCTACCTTGCAGTAATAAGTGGTACGAGCACCAACCTGAAGGAGTGATAGAAAACGATCAGGCAAAGATCCTCTGGGACTATGGTATCAGAACGGATAGGGTGATACGTGCAAACAGACCAGACGTGACGTTGATTGACAAGGTCAAGAAGAAAGTATCACTCATTGATGTCGCAATACCATGGACACCAGAGTTGAAGAGAAAGAGAGGGAAAAATTGGATAAGTATCAAGATCTGAAAATAGAAATAAGAAGGATATGGGATATGCCAGTGGAAATCGTACCCATAATCATAGGAGCACTAGGCACGATCCCAAGATCCCTGAAAAGGATCTAGAAAAACTAGAGGCTGAAGTAGCTCCAGGACTCATGCAGAAGAGTGTGATCCTAGAAACGGCACACATAGTAAGAAGAGTGATGGACTCCTAAGGAGGCAGGATGCAACCCGGAACCCCACACTATAAATACCACCCAGTCGAATTGGAGGACTGTGATAGAGAAAAAAAAAAAAAAAAAAAAAAAAAAAATAACAATAATAATAATAATGCTATGCGTTACTATCCGAGAGCAGTTCGACTTGTCTTTTATTTTATTAGATTATAGGGTTCCTTTTATGAATATTAATAATAATAATAATAGTAATAATAATAATAATAATAAATAATACAAACGCATTGCTACCTTAAAGAAGATGTTCTTGTAAATGTGGTTCCTTTCTTGAATATAAATAATAATAATAATAATAATAATAATAATAATAATAATAATAATAATAGAAATAATCGACACTGTAATGATTGATGGTACTGCAATTGTTTATACCTGCATTTTAACAAATCAACGGTGCAAACGTTTTTTGTTAC
>NC_087221.1:46123153-46140653 GCF_015104395.2 Macrobrachium nipponense
GAAAGGATTATGGCTGGTCTGTTATCTCCCATTAATGCCTCATTAGTTTGCAATGTTAGTAATTTCTTGCGCAAAAAGATATTTTTTTCTCAAGTCCATAAGGTCATATACCAATGTATATTTGTCTGTAAGAAAGCTTTGGGCGCTGGCGTTGTCATAGTTAAAATCAACCACACAAAACATCCATTTTAAGAGTTGCTTACACGTGAAAAAAATGACAGCTGTAAATGCAATAGGTCTGTATGCTGAATATATATATATACATATATAGATATATATATATATATATATATATATATATATATATATATAATGTGTGCACGTATGTACTTTGTGATTAACAGACTATTGCAAACGAAATTATGCCCACATAAACAAGAATAGCAGACGTAAACATAATGTTATACGCATGTAAAAACTTAGTGCATCTCACAGAAAATAAAAAAAGTAAAAAAAAAAAAAACAGTAAAGGCATAATATATAGCTCGATAAAATCTGCGAGTAGATATCCCCTATATTATTATATAATTTTTCTTCTACTAGTAGGTATCATTTTAACTTTTATATACTGTATCTTCCTACCCGGCAGCCCGAGAATGAATAAATCTCTTGAAAAATATATGATACAACATTGACATCAATCATCTGAGTTTATCTATTAATTATTCTTTATAATGCTACACTATTGCTTCTTAGATGTAATGCCACCTTCCTTTAGCAACGCCAAATGCTTTTTGTTTGTTTGGTTTAAAGACTCGTCGTTCCTCATTTTATGTACCGGAGAAAGTATTGGTATATAAGGCGATCCGTCGACTTTGCCCTTTTTCTCATTTTATTTTTATTTTATTTATTTATTTATTTATTTATTTGTTATTTTGTTTGGCTCATCACGTATATTCTTATAAGGATGTAGAATACTTTAAAACTTCTGATATAACTACCTTCCTTCATTACTTAATAAGTAATCTAAGCCAAAATTACTAGAAGTGTAAAAAAAATTAAATTATAGATAATCCTTTTCATGGTGAAAGTTGAAATCATAAATTATATGGTCAATTCTCTAAGCAAAGTGACAAATAGTTAGCTGGTTCTTTTAAAAGTTGGTTTAAATCTATTCTTAAATTACCAGTAATGTAAAAGATCAATAGAATTATAAATAATACTTTTCATGATGAAATTTGAAATCATTAATTATATGTTTGATTCTCTAAGCAAAGTGACAGATAGTAAGCTAGATCATCTCAAAGTTGGTTTCAATTTATTCTTAAAAATGCGTGGTTAGATCGGCTCATTTTATGTTGCGTAAAAGGTAATAAAAAGGAACATATTATACAGAGTTAAACAGCCATGAACATACAGGTTCGGCAGAGTTACGGGGACACCCTCTGAAGTTCAGTCATGTCAGGATAATCGTTCATGAAGAGCAAAATCTTGCAGAATGCTTCTGACAAGGCCGAGCGGCTATTTAGATATGGTGTCAAATGCAGTGGTGAAACTCAGAGGCTGAAGTAATGAAGTTGGCTTACACTATTAGAAAAAAATATGTATTTAAAGATGTGTATATGTATGCATAATATATTCATATTTCGATGCATATATAGATCTATATATATATATTAATAATATAATTATATATATAGTAATGATATTAGATAATATATATATAAATTCATTTATGCATACAAATACATAGATATATATATATAGATATATATATATATATAGATATATATATATGTGTGTGTGTGTGTGTGTGTGTGTGTATGCGTATGCATGTGCATAACGTGCATGTTTTGAATACATGCATATAAGCATGACAGCAAAGCCGACCAAAAAGACTATTAAGTAAACAAAATAAAAAAAAAAAAGCAAAAGACTTAACCTCACCATTTTAAAAACAGTTTCTCAGACACCACCAGTCATTCTTGTGGGTTGGGGAGGTAGGGGTGGTGGGGGTGGTGGGGGGCGTTGAAGATAATTAATGACGGGTAATTCATACATTGAAACGTGTGATTATTACTACTTGCAAGAGTAACTAGGGGCGAAGAGCTTTGCATGAATACCTGAACATTCAAACGGGTAATTGGCTGCTCCGAAAGTATTCGGACTTCGAACACCTGAAACGTGTTGGGCCGGAGGCTATCCCGAAGTGATGTGTGTGTGTGTGTGTGTGTGTGTGTGTGTGTGTATGACTTGTTTTGGGAGCGAGCCATACCTTATCACCTCACCTCCGTTTGCTGCTGTTAAGGATTTTGGATCTTGAGAGAGAGAGAGAGAGAGAGAGAGAGAGAGAGGAGAGAGAGAGAGAGAGAGGGGGGGGGGGATAGGTGGCGAGGGACGGCTGAGTTCTTGATATTTTGAGCAAGAGAAAGGAACACAAAATTATAGACAAACGTAAGAGAGAGAGAGAGAGAGAGAGAGAGAGAGAGAGAGAGAGAATGATTAAATTAATCAATAATATGGCGTGATGGCAAGGAGAGAGCGAGAGGATTAAAAGGGAACTTTTGAAAACCTGGAAAATGTAAAAATAAAAATAAACAAAAATGTACATTATTATTATTATTATTATTATTATTATTATTATTATTATTATTATTATTATTATTATTATTATTATTCCCTACTCATATGCAAAAAGCCCACAGAGGCCATCGTCTTGAAATTCAAGCTTCCAATCACGTTCATTTGAAAGAAGTAACAGAATCTCATAGGAAATAGGAGTTGAAGAAGAGGTCAGTTGTCAGGAGATGAAAATAAATGAGCAAATTGATAAACTGATAGATAAAGTTTTAACTAAATTATAAGATACAAGGAGAATTGCTTTATGGTAGTGATACATTGCATATTCTTTTTAAACTTCTGATGTTCCAGGAGTCCAAACCCATTTTAATTTGGGAGGAATCCGCGCGAGTAAGCAAACTTAAGCTTTTCACACGTCGGTAACCCGAAGCAGCGCATCATCTGAAAAGACGTCTCTCTCCCTAATAGAGTAATTATGCAAAGCATGTTTCCTGCAGCACACACACACATACACACACACACACACACACCTCTGCGTGTTGTAAACGACGAGGGGTGCTTAGGCCGAAATCGCTTTCATGATTGGCTGAGCTTTTTCCTTATTTTTTAAAAGTTTTTTCGTATCGAAAGTTTATGGAATTGGAATATGGAATTTAGGCCACACCCCAAGCGTTGGGACCAATGATGTCATTCAGTACTGAAAGTAATGTTGAAACAATTGTTAGCAGAGGGTCGAAAATAGGGTGGAAGAAAGAGAATATGAACGTAGGTACAGTAAAAAAGAATGAACGGAGGTTGCAGCTGCGAAGGAACTTAAGTAATGCCTACAGTGCACCGCGTGAGGTACGTCGACGGTACTTACCCCCTATGGTGATAAACGGTAATTCGAGTAATTAGTTTTTTTTTTGGCTTAAAAATCACAGTCTTTATTTTACTTTTACGAAATCATCTATAATCTATTTCTAAGAGAAATTTAAGTACCCAACCCTGCAGTCATGCTGAAGCTATTATTATCATCCCCCAGCGATAACATTAAAAAGAAAAGTAACAATTAGACAACAGCTACATAAATGAATAAAAATAATTATAGGCCCCTACGTTAAATACGGCAACCGGTTTCGTAAACGCCGGTCACTGTAACTTTATGGACGTGTCATTTAAACCTGCACCCAAAAAAATTAGAAAGAAATATATGTTGATTAAATAACCTTCATTTAGTTCGATACTTATCACATAATAGCTGTGGGTGTAGATACAAAAATAGTTAATTAGGATATATTTAGGTTAGGAGCTTGAGAGTTTCGTGTGTAACCGAAATCAGGAAGACGATTATTAAAGATGTTATATGTTACAGAAATGGGGCACTGTAGGCGCGTGAAGTGCATTAATGGCACTTTACTTAAGGGCAAAACGTCTGTTATAAACATAAGACTTCGAAGGTAACTGATTTTATATTCATCAAACATTGATATGTTAGTCCCCTTTTACGAAATTTAAGATAATTATGATTTTATTTTTTAACAGTATAGATTTCCTTTACTTGGAAACTGTCTTTTCTTCATAATTCTTCGCTAGGGAAAACTTTTATTCTGAAGATGCTATTCCCCGTGCAATAAATCTAGCCTCTTTAAGTAGAAGTAGTCAAGTTTTTTTTCTCACCGGCTTCTCCAAGTGAGGTGAAAATCCCCGCCCATGATATACGAGCCACAATATTAAATCGTCTGCCTTTCAGTTATAATTCCTTTCGGGTTCGTATTATACGAGGCAGGCGCCCAGGTCGTTAGCTGTTCTAAAAAGTGTATATCAGTGCTAAAAGTCTTATAGCAGGCGTATTTTGTTCTTAAGTAACTATCCCAAATTGGACCCAGCGAATCTTTAAAAAAAAAAAAAAAAAAAAAAAAAAAAAACTACTTTTGGCAACTACAACTTTTGAGATAATTCTGTCACGATCGGTAACTTGGCCTTTTAGAGTTGTTTAATCCTGTTTATATTTAACTGTGGTTGATACTATCCATTTTCTCTCGATTGCCAGGGTCTCTTATTAGATTTTCTCCTCTCGTGATACTAGAATAGATTTTTTTTTTCCATTTTTTTTTTACGCCGATGAGAAATGATTCGTTTAACCAACGGGTGGGAAGCTGTAACGGGTTTGTAGACTAGCCAAAACATCCTCGTGGAGAGAGAGAGAGAGAGAGAGAGAGAGAGAGAGAGAGAGAGAGAGAGAGAGAGAGAGAGAGAGAGAGAAAGTGTCGTACGAACATCCATCCAGCTAACGGCAACAAAGGAATAGAGGAAGATGATAAATGAGACGTAAATGAAATCTAGTTAGAATATTTGGAATGTGAACCCATACAGAGAGTGCGTATAATGAAGCATAGTATATTCACAGGGTCGTTAACAAAGCACAAACAGTTCGTGGGACAAAGGATCAGCAATTATCAGGACAAGGCACAAACAACGCGCAGGACAAATTACAAACAATTCGCATGAGGAAGCACAAACTATTTGCGGAACAAAGCACAAACAATTTGCAAGTACAAATCACGAAAAAATTCACATTCATAAACAAAGCACAAAGAAATTCACAGGTTCATAACCAAAGCAAAATCAATTCGCAGGACAGAGTACAAACAATTTGCAGGAGAAAAGCACAAAAAATTCGTAGTACAAAACACGAAAAAATTCAGTCATAAACAAAACACAAAGAAACCCCAGAGTCCTAAACAAAGCACAAACAAGTCGCAGGACAAAATACGAAAAAAACGAAGTAAAAAATAGGAAAAAATTAAGTCATAAACAAAACACAAAGAAATCCCAGATTCATAAACAAAGCAAAAAAGAAAAAAAAAGTCGCAGGACAAAGCACAAACAATTCGCTCTGTAAATCGAGAAAACGAATGATAACTGTTTCCATTGTGAGGAGGAGGGAGGACTCGGTCGGCGAACAACATCATGGGAGGTCAAGAATAAAAAAAACCGTGATTTTTCTCAATGCCCCAAGATTATACGTCATTGTCACACGACACAATCGTCGGAGAAAATGTTTAATTGACACGTATTGATGCAGCGTTTTGCAGCACTATTTGCAGTAATAGGGAGCAGGAACTGTGAATGGGTAGGAAAGCAGTTTTTTATATATATATATATCAATTGTTATTTATTTCATTGAATTTCGGACACATTTACTTTGATGATATACATTGGTTTTCATGGAGCTTGCATCTTAAGTTCAAAAGTATATCTTGGCATAGGTATTGCATGTTAGGAGCAAGAGCCCGTGCCAGCACAAGGCTGGCTTAATCTTCAACAACAACAAACATCACTCTTGCTTATTTGGAGACTTACTTTTGTGTGTATAGAAACACACGCACACACAGTATATATATATATATATATAATATATATATATATATATATATATATATATATATATATATATATATATATGACTGGTAAAAATGTTTCTGTAACAACAGAATTCCATCTAATAAAAGGAGGCCATAAACACACCAAAATGTAGAGAGAAAAGTACTATATTTTTCAGAGACTGCTGTCTCTCTCTTCAGGTATATGAATTCATATACCTGAAGAGAGAGACAGCAGTCTCTGAAATATAGTACTTTTTCTCTCTACATTTTGGTGTTTTTTATGGGCTCCTTTTATTAGATATATAATATATATATATATATATATATATATATTATATATATAATATATACACTATACATATATACATATACATATATATATATAGTAATATATATATATATATATATATAATATATATATATAATTTATTTATATATATACATACATAATATGCATATATATTATACATATATATATATATATATATATATATATATATATATATATATATATAGTATATATTTGTATACACACGTACATACAAAGATTAACCATGTGCTCACTTACGGAGCATGACTATACTCAACACATTCGCAGATTCATTCGTGAATAAACAAATTGCCAGTCTCTTTCCATAACCAACTTTTTTGGGGGAGCTGGGGGTTGGGGGACCAAAATTGAATCATTTGCTGTGCGCGGTAATAACACTCTTTGAACTGTAAGATGCATTTCTTCATGGGACGAAATGGATGTGGGGTGGATGCAAAGACATCTCATCCAACTGCTCCATGGAAGAAGAAGAAGAAGAAGAAGACGAAGAATAACAAGAGGAGGAGGAGGAAGGAGATAACAAAAATGGCGCAGAGATATAAGACAAAAGCTGCTAATTGAATACTTACGGTCCTACGCAAATGAGGAGAGTTCTGTACCCTTCAAGAATGCATTCGGGTCTTCGTGACTGAGCGTTTAAGGACAAAGAGAGAGACCTTACCCTTACCTTACAGACCTTACATCTTGTTCGGGTTGCCCCCCCCAGGGGTCCCTCAGTGTGAGGCACCTCTAATGTCTACCAGAGAGTTGCTAGTACATCTTCCGGTATATTTTGCATCTTCCAATCTTGGATGGTCTGGGATGCAGTTTAGATATTTGTCGAGCTTATTCTTAAACACATCTACGCTCACTCCTGATATATTCCTCAGATGAGCTGGCAACACATTGAATAGACGCTGCATTATCGATGCTGGTGCGTAGTGGATTAATGTCCTGTGTGCTTTCCTTATTTTTCCTGGTATAGTTTTGGGCACTATTACTCTACCTCTGCTTGCTCTTTCTGATATTTTGAGTTCCATGATATTTTCTGCTATTCCTTCTATCTGTTTCCATGCCTGAATTATCATGTAGCGTTCTCTTCTCCTTTCTAGACTATATAATTTTAAGAATTGTAGTCTTTCCCAGTAGTCAAGGTCTTTAACTTCTTCTATTCTAGCTGTAAAGGACCTTTGTACACTCTCTATTTGTGCAATATCCTTTTGATAGTGTGGGTACCATATCATATTGCAATATTCAAGTGGACTACGAACATATGTTTTATAAAGCATAATCATGTGTTCAGCTTTTCTTGTTTTGAAGTGCCGTAACAACATTCCCATTTTTGATTTTTGCGTTTACATTTTGCCAACAGAGTTGCTATTTGATCATTGCATAACATGTTCCTATCATCACACCAAGGTCTTTAACTGCTTCCTTATTTGTGATTGTCTCATTATTAGGTCCCTTATATGCATATAGCTTTCTTTCTCTGTCTCCATAATTTATTGATTCAAATTTATCAGAGTTAAATACCATCCTATTTACCTCTGCCCAATCATATACTTTGTTAAGGTCTCTTTGTAGAGCGTTCCTATCTTCATCACAAGTAATTTCTCTACTTATTCTTGTGTCATCTGCGAAACTACTCACTACCGAATCCTTAACATTATTGTCTATGTCTTCAATCATAATAACAAACAGTATTGCAGCTAACACCGTACCTTGCGGCACACCGGATATTACCTTGGCTTCATCCGATTTCTCGTCGTTGCAATAACTATCTGTTTTCTGTTGTGTAAAAATTCTTTTAACCATCTTCCTACTTTTATCCACGATATTGTGTTTTCTAATTTTCTTCGCTAATATATTATGGTCTACTTTATCAAAAGCTTTTGCAAAGTCTAAATAAACCACATCTGTTTCATTTCCGCTTTTCATATTTTTGAATATGTTCTCACGGTGGACTAACGTGGGTTTGTGTACTTTTTCCGGGTACGAAACCATGTTGTCCTTTATTACAAACAAATTATTTTTATTAAATGTTTCATAATATTTTTCTTCATTACCCTTTCATACACTTTCATAATATGTGATGTTAGACTCACAGGCCTATAATTACTTGCCTCTAGTCTTGATCCACTTTTGAAAGTAGGGGTAATATATGCTAATTTGTGCTCATCATAAATCTTGCCTGTATCTACACTTTGTCTTAATAATATTGCAAGTGGCTTTGCGATAGAATGAACTACTTTCTTTAACAAAATAGCAGGAATTCCATCAGGCCCTGTAGCAGCTCCATTTTTAATTTTCATTAATAGCTGCACAATATCGGCTTCATTAATATCTATGTCAGCTAAATATTCACTATTTTCATCCCTTACTTCTATATCATTATCTTCATTATCTATTCTAGGGGTGAATTCTCTCTTATATCGTTCTGCCAGTATGTTGCAAATTTCCTTTTTTTCATTCGTTAATCTCCCTTCAATTCTTAGAGGGCCTATTTCTATCTTCTTTTATTCATCTTCTTCGCATATGAGTATAATAGTTTGGGATTTTGCTTGATATTTAATAGGGTTTTTTCTTCCAAGTCCCGTTTTTCATTTTCTTTTGATTGTATAATCTTTTGTTCTGCATTTTCTATCTTACTTTTTAGTTCTATAACTTTCCATGCATTTTTTTTTTTGCTAGACCTTTTTTTCACTTTCTGATTTTCTGGAACAAGATCCTTCTGTCTCTTGGGTATGCATGACTGATGTTTACTTTTCTTCTTCGGTATATATTTATCCACTATTTTCTCTAATATTTTATATAATATCTCCGTATTTACCTTTATGTCATCACTTACGAAATATTATCCCAATCTTTGTTTAATTCTTCATTTATTTCTGACCATTTTATATTTTTACTGTAGAAGTTGTATTTTCGATATCCTTCCCACTTTTTCATTTCTTGCTTAGCTCTGTTTTCACTTGCTTTGGAATGGACTGTTAATTCTATGACATTATGGTCTGAAATACTCGCATTATAAACTATTATTTCTTTAACATAATTCATCTCGTTCACAAATACTAGGTCTAAAGTATTTTCCTTTCTTGTTGGCAGGTGATTTATTTGTTGAATGTTGTATTCTAGTAGCATATCTAATAGCTTTTCGAATTGCCTCTTATCTTCTGCACTACTATTACTCTCTTTTTTATATGTATAAGTACATCCACAATCTCCTATTCGTTCTTTCCAGTCTACGAAAGGAAAGTTGAAGTCTCCAGATAGGAGAATAGTCCAGTCCTTGTGATTTCTACATATATCATCCAATTTTTCTATTATTAAGTCAAACTCTTTAGTATTAGGAGGTCTATATATTACTATGTTATTTAATTTTCCAGATTCAAATTCTACCGCTATTAGTTCACATTCTGAGTTACTATATTTCTCATATATTTTTCCTTGTTTTTTTGTCTTTCCCATATATTGCGGTTCCCCCTTGATTCCTATTTTTTCTATCTGATCTATAAGTTTGAAACCCTTTTATTTGATCCATCATTCCCAGTCTCTTGGAATACCAGGTTTCACTTATATTCATTATATCTATTTTCTTTTCAATTTGGGTTAGTTCTTCTAAGTACTCTATTTTTCATTTTGAGTTACTCGTAACTAAACCCTGCGCATTCATCACTATGATGGTTTGCGTGTTTTCCTCTCCTTCATTTAATATTGGTAATAATAAGGATTTTCCCATGTCTCTTTCCTGTTCTGGTATGTTGTTCTTCTTTTTTTCATTTCCAGAAATTCTGACATTAAAAAATCCAACTTTTTCCATATATTTGTTCTTCCTTCATCATAATTATTCATTTTGTGTCTGAATCTGCAATTTTCTCCCATATCTGCAATATCCCCTTGCATAATAAAAAACAGTTATTATCTCTTGAGTAGAATCTTGGAGCTGATGCATTGAAATTTTTGCTGGCACCTCTGCATATCTCGTTGATGGCTTGCTTTTTTCTTTTACCTGATATTCTTCATTCCTCTCTTTATTTGTTTCTTTCTTATTTTGGATTTATTGCTTGATTGGTTATTTATTTGATTATTTTTCATGGCTACAGGGTGCATATATTTACATTTTTTGTCGAACTTACATCCTTTTCCTTCTTTTAGGTTTTTGCATATTTTTGGATGTAGATCTCTGCAATCATCCTCATATCCATCTAAGTATGCACATTTACCATATATTTCATAGTTGTGACATACCTTAGGATGTTTGTAGTAACATTTTTCTCCATATCTGCAATTCCCTCTTTTCAAAAGGTTGCAGACTTTGTCTTTTTTGTATATTTTTTCCTCTTTCCCGTCATTGTGTAGATCTGGGTAGAGCCTCTTCGGCATTTTCTTTTGTGCTGTCATATCGTAATTTATTTCTTCGTAGGTATGCTGCTTTATAGCCTCATATGTAGTATCAATGAGTATCTCTGCATCCATACTTTTATCTTGTTCTTTGTTTTCCTTATCTTTTTCTGTCATTCAGTTTTGTTTTACTTCTCTTACGTTTTCCTTCTTCTTCTTCTTCTTCTTCTTCCTCTTCTTCTTCTTCTTCAATCCTCAACTATTTGTACATTCATCTTGATTTAATAACACTTGTCTATCCATGGTAGACATGTTGAGCAAAAAATTCTTTGTGTTTCTTTTTTCTCATATCTTGCATTACCTCAGCACACTGTGGATGGGTCGGAATGTTGCATGCAGCACATTTTCTGATTAGGTTTTGTGGATTAACTATGCTATACCACACCTTACACAGTTTACATGCTTTTGGCATTCTTTTTCCTAATGCATCAATTAGGATATTCACAAGGTTCACTTTATTCATTTTCTTTGTCGGAATATGTTGGTTTATGTATATTTTCTTTATGAGTCTCTTGACCACTTGGATTTTATTTGGAACTTCTTCAATTATTTTCAAGATGTTTTCATTTGATTTGTTCCAGTTTGAAGGATTGTATCCTTCTAATATATCTATGAATGATTTTGTATCTTTTGGTTAGGACTGTTGCTGATTTTCATAGATCAGAAATGCCAGTTCCCTTCCTGCTACCTCATCGTATTGCGAATCTGCCAAGCAAGCTAAATCTCGCCATTTTTTTCCGCAGTTGGAGCTTACTGCCATCTTTTTCTGATTTTACAGTATTTCACTTGATAAACTAACTTAGAAGACGCTTATCCTACTATTTCCACACTAATCTTATCACCGATAGTTCACGAACACTTCTAGATATTTCTCAAATTCTAGACGTATGTTAAACTTGTGATATTTGTTGATTAATCTGACTTCGACCAGGAACGTCTCACCAAGCAAGATGACTACTACTGGGAGAGGACAAGGGGAGGAGAGAGAGAGAGAGAGAGAGAGAGAGAGAGAGAGAGACGATGAGAGAGAGAGAGAGATGAGAGAGAGAGAGAGAGAGAGCTTGTTAATATTCTTCATTTTAGGAGAAAATCAACTTTTCAATAACTTTTTCGTTATCATCACCTGGAGAGAGAGAGAGAGAGAGAGAGAGAGAGAGAGAGAGAGAGAGAGAGAGAGAGAGAGAGAATTATTTATATTCCAAGTTTTATGAGAAAGTTCACTTTTCAACAGCTTTTTTATTTAGAGAGAGAGAGAGGGAGAGAGAGAGAGAGAGAGAGAGAGAGAGAGAGAGAGGGGGGAGAGGGGAGATAAATATTCCTAACATTATAAAGAAATCGAATTTTGGTTTTCATCCCGGTATGAAAAATTCGTGAATTGATGACCAATAATTTGAATTAATTCGACGATGATTTTTTACGTAATAAACAAATAGCCACGACCAACAACGCCTCCAGTCTATCCTGGCTCGCAAAAATAAATTATAACGGGCCAAAAAAAATTTTTTTTTTTGGGGGGGAAGGCTCTCAACAAACATTAGCGTTTTGTATCTGTCAATTAAAAGATCAAAATCGGAGGGGAAAAAAGATCACGAGATCTTTTGCTCGCAGATTATTCTTTTTGAAGGATGACATGACAGGGCTGCTCAAAGAACACAAAAGCGTCCTGGAGGGAGATGATTGCTCCGTTGTAAATAGGGAGTTCTGGAAGAAGATAAATGAGGGCTGCTGCTTATGTGAATATATTATGTAATTGTGTATATATATATAATATAATATATTATATATATATATATATTATATATATATGTATAAAATATATATTATAGTTTTCATATATATATATAGTTTATATTTATATATATTATACATATATATACTATATATATAAAATACATAATCATACATAAATATATATATATATATATATATATATTATAGTATTAATATTTAATATATATATAATATTATATATATAATATATTATATATATATATATATTATATATATATATATATATATATATTCACATATATCTTCTCTGTATATATTATTAAAACTTCAAAATAATCATGATAAAACCTCACCGAATATGAAGTTGCTCTTTGTCCAGAATCTTCAGCAAACAAAGCCCGCATAATTATTCACTCTTAGCTTAGACACTCCCAAAGCATCTATTTTGCGACTTAGAACCTGGATGGAGAAATATTAGACATAGGGTGCCTCTTATCTGCAATACTAAGCGGCTTGTGGACTTTATAAAGGGTCCTTTTTGCCGCTTGTTTTTAAGGAGCATATTGCCATGCCTTATCTCTAGATTTTCAACCTTAGGGACCTTTGGTGATTAGCAGCGTTTTCCAGAACCCCGGCGCCTTGTCTGCCCACACCCAAGCGTTCATTGTGCAACTTAAGTCATTGGCAACTAATTACTATGCAGGATTGGGATTCGCCACTTATGAGGACGAAAAATGGGAGAGGAAGTATGGAGAACAGAATCGCGTGTACGAGATTCAGATGCGATATCAAAAAGTGGTGTTATTTGAGCGTAGACGGAGATGTAGATGTGACAAAAGAGGCGCGCTCATGAAATTCATAGGGATGTTTGTTTGGGCAGTTCGTAAAGCAGGTTCCTTTCCACGCCCCAAAACATCTTTTTTTATTATTACTTTCTTTGGCTTTTGGGGGGGGGCGGGGGGGGGCGGAGTTACAAGCCTCCCTTATTTAAAACATCTTTTCATGGGTATGATACAAATGCCATTTTTTTCCTTGCATTTATTTTTTATTTTTTTTTTTTTACTTTTTTTGGCGAGTTGCTCTGACAACATCTTTCCAAGCAGATGACACAAGACGATATAGTTTTTGCATTGTTTTTTGCATTGCCTTCGCATTCTTTTTAATTTCCGAGTTCTTTTGTTATCTTGGTTTGCTCATACTTGTATCTCAGTGTCTCTAGTCCATCTCCTTCCACGCGGATTACTTACCAGATCATTATTGAGTTTTTTTTACGTGTATTTTGAGATTCCTGAAGGGTTGCCTTTCTTGAGTAACTTCCCATAGAAAGTAGTTCTTAGTAATTCTTTGTCATAATAATTGCATATATAAAGATATGTAACCCTTAGTTTGATGTGAGGAGAGCGTCGAAATTTTGAGTTTCTTTCTATATTATTGTGCTGAAAGTTGAAGACCCTGTCGAGTATACGAATTTTGACTTGGGGAAAAATTAAAATTCCATTTAGAAAATATTAATTTGAAAAAAAATATTATGACCTTGAAGGCAAAGACGACTGCATAACATGACAGCATAGGGAAGATTTGAGTGAGTATTTAAACTTCGCATTAAAAGAAATGGTCACACAAACACACGCACACATACACAAACATATATAGGTGCGTGTGTATTTATGTATATTTATATATGTATGTATGTGTACGTGTGGTAAATCTTATCACCTCAACCTTCTTTCAACAACAACAACAACAAAGCCCAATTTCAAAATCTAATCAGTACAAGTTCCACAAGATCCTCAAATCAAGGATCCGCCCTAGAGCCTCAATTCCTTTACCTGGGTCAAGTACCTTTGAAGATAATTATCAACTTTCAGTTTCAAACCAAATCAGTCAGTTGCTAACCAAGGTAAGGTACACCAGAGCGTTCAGAATTCAGACCCTCAAGCTGGGTCAGGCAATTTTTTTTTTTTTTTTTTTCCCCCTCTTGAACTATACCAGTGATCCTAAAACTTTCGTTCTTGGTAAATTACATGTGTTTAAGATCTTTCGCAGATGATCACTATTCATTTGATTTCGTAATTGGTATTTACGAACTCTTCGCCGGTGTGTTGGGAGTTGGAACCTTCATAATCTTTATGTCAAAACTGGCTGAAATAATCACTGAGAGACAGGAATAAAAATTTTACTTACAATAAGATCTCTATTACCAGGAAAGGCCCTTGGATCTGTGTTGGCCTTTAGCAAATCGGCCACTAAGTTATATCAAGAAAAAACAAATAGCATAAAGCTAAAAATATCTCAGGGGCTCTAGTGGAAACATATAAAGAAGCCAACCAATATAGTAATAAAAAAAAAAATCAATAGAAGTGAATGACATCAACTTCTTGATTTGTTCCCGATGAGGAGAAATGGGACGCGTTAACCATCTGCTTCCTCTTCATTAGTACCCAAGGGTACACTGCTTTGCCTCATCAGCCCTTTGGCCATCTCTTATAGTTGTTCATTCAACTGCTAGTTTCTGCTAATTTGAAGAGCAGAATGAGGTGAGGTATTAACACAGATATTAGGGTTGCTGTGCAAGTAGTACCGAGCGTCGTTTCTTAATCGTTTAGCCTGGGAATCAGTTCAACAGAGGAATTTTAGTATACTGGATGAAGTTAAATGTATTCGTATGAGGCACCTAAAATGATTTACAGTGTATATGTATATATATATTTTATATATATATATTTATATATATATATATATTATATATATATATATATATATATATATATAATATATATATATATATCTAAGATATAATCACATATGCGTGATCAACCGCATACATGTACTAGCATAAGAAAAGTGAACGTATCGCTAGAAATATAGATATGCAAATATAAGAATCAGCATATTATTAGTCACAGCGGTCCCCACGTTCAGTTATTCAGAAGGTCATGCCGTGACCTCCCAGGCACACAGATTAATTGATGCATGTGTTGATATGTTGACTAACAATTTCTACCATAATGAATTCTCACAACGAATTGTGACCACATCAAGTGGGCGATGAAGGAACCATTATGTTTTGCGTGAATATTAATGGGATTATCATAAATGTATAGCGGTTTCTATGCTTGTATAAAAGGCATAGAAATGTGTTCTTATCGTCTGTAAATAATAACACTTTATAAATGAAGAATAAGATACGGTTGTCATGAATGAGTAACAATTAGTTGTACATAACAGTTACAAAATATGATTATATCGCAAATGAATAAAAAGTTCCACTCTCGTACAAAAGATATGGAAACTTCCATTCTTATGACCTGTACATAATTTCAGTTAAAAAATGACAATAAGATCCCTATCGCAATAGGCGAATGAAGAAACCTCTCTCGTAAGGCAATGTAAAATGAAAAACGAAAAATTACCAAAGGTAAAAACATAATAAATGACTCCTTTGAGGACATGACCGCAACAAAGCACAATAATAAATGATCCTGCAGTCACAAAATCATGAATGGAAATTGAAGGGATTATTTTTTTTTCTGATATGCTATGATTAACGATTCCCATCTTGGCAAGATAATGCACCTCCGGGAACGGCATATTTCTGACCGAAAATATTCAAAGTGACTTTCTCACTAGCAAGGCAAAGATATAAAAAATTAAAAAGAGACCGAAAGTATGAAAATATTATCAATTTTTGTTTTACTGGGTAGGCAAAGATATCGAAAATTAAAAAGAGACCGAAAATATTAGAATAATTTTTTTTCTGGGAAGGCAAAGATATCCAAAATTAAAACGATGAAAAAATGCCAATAGAACTGAAGGCTTTATTTAATATTTTACAGCCGTCTACGACCTAATTTGAATCGGAATTGGAATACAAAATTTAGGTCAAAAGCGGTGCGATCTATGAAGTCATTCAACCCTGAAAATAAGATGGGAGAGAGATTATATGCAACCCCTTCCATTCCAATTATCGTACCTCCGTTCATATTCTCTTTCGTCCGTCTTACTTCCCACCCTCTCTTGACAAGTGTGTCAAAAATTATTCCTAGACACATAATATCTGTATTAATGAAATATTATCAGGGAACAAGAACCTTTACTTGTACATAATATATTTTATTTACATTTAAAATTATTACTTATATTTTGGACATAGTCTTACAAATCCCTCGGCTCAAGTTGAGTCATAAATCCAACATTCCAATATTTGCGAATCGATGTACTACTGATGCTCAGCTATATGAATAATTGACTTGTTTAAATGGGAAGTTAATAATATATATGTATATATGTGTGTGTGTGTGTGTGTTTTTTTTATTGACTTGTAAGTATAGCTGAAAATAATTTGGTTATTTATCCTTTCTGTGTTTATTCGTTTCTTCTAGTGACTGCCATTCTATTCATCCTTCTCACAATTTCTTTACATAATCAGTGGTTTCATAGACTTCGTGTAACATCTACAGCAGTATCTCGTGTAAAACAACATACTCCATCAATTACTCTTCGTGGCTTCACCTTTCTTCAGCTGCTGTTGCTCTTCGTTCGTTGTTTTCCACCTCTTCCTGCCTCTCGTCTTCTCTCTCTATCTTCGCTTCTTTTTATTCCCACTAATTGCTTTAATTTTGATAGCGATCGAACGCGAGCTCTTATGTAAATGAAGACCTGGGTCTTGTTTTCATAGACACTTTATGCGTTCCCGAAAGACTAATGACGACTTCCAGATCGCCCGATATGGCCATTTAATGGAGGTTTTCTTTCCGTGATTGGTCTCGCCGAGTTTTCTTATGATCTGGTCAGCTCAGTTTTCGATTTACCAGAGGAAGCAACTGTTGAGAAATATTAGCCTAACCGTCATATATATATATATATATATATATATATATATATATATATATATATATATATATATATATATATATATACATCTGTTTAGTTTGGTTATTCGTAGGATGACTCTTAAACAGATTAAGGCTTCTGTGCGTGAAGAATATATAGACCTCGAAGGCTCACTTCTCCCTTAAAGGAGTCTGTCAGAGTCATGGATCAATTTCACCAAGGTCTCAAGGAGCCCTCGTTTCTACTACATACTCTCACCCTGAGTCTCTTTGGGGGCCTTTAATTACTCGGTCGCCGCCGGAAAAAGCTTCAGACTTTGACATAATTCGTCTAGCTA
>NC_087221.1:46145653-46183153 GCF_015104395.2 Macrobrachium nipponense
TTATTAAACAAATTATTTTTTATTAAATGTTTCATAATATTTTTCTTCATTACCCTTTCATACACTTTCATAATATGTGATGTTAGACTCACAGGCCTATAATTACTTGCCTCTAGTCTTGATCCACTTTTGAAAGTAGGGGTAATATATGCTAATTTGTGCTCATCATAAATCTTGCCTGTATCTACACTTTGTCTTAATAATATTGCAAGTGGCTTTGCGATAGAATGAACTACTTTCTTTAACAAAATAGCAGGAATTCCATCAGGCCCTGCAGCAGCTCCATTTTTAATTTCATTAATAGCCTGCACAATATCAGCTTCATTAATATCTATGTCAGCTAAATATTCACTATTTTCATCCCTTAATTCTATATCATTATCTTCATTATCTATTCTAGGGGTGAATTCTCTCTTATATCGTTCTGCCAGTATGTTGCAAATTTCCTTTTTTTCATTCGTTAATCTCCCTTCAATTCTCAGAGGGCCTATTTCTATTCTTCTTTTATTCATCTTCTTCGCATATGAGTATAATAGTTTGGGGTTTTGCTTGATATTTTAATAGGGTTTTTTCTTCCAAGTCCCGTTTTTCATTTTCTTTTGATTGTATAATCTTTTGTTCTGCATTTTCTATCTTACTTTTTAGTTCTATAACTTTCCATGCATTTTTTTTCTTTTGCAAGACCTTTTTTCCACTTTCTGATTTTCTGGAACAAGATCCTTCTGTCTCTTGGTATGCATGAATGATGTTTACTTTTCTTCTTCGGTATATATTTTTCCACTATTTTCTCCAATATTTTATATAATATCTCCGTATTTACCCTTATGTCATCACTTATGTCATCACTTACGAAAATGTTATCCCAATCTTTGTTTAATTCTTAATTAATTTCTGACCATTTTATATTTTTACTGTAGAAGTTGTATTTTCCATATCCTTCCCACTTTTTCATTTCTTGCTTATCTCTATTTCACTTGCTTTGAATGAACTGTTAATTCTATGACATTATGGTCTGAAATACTCGCATTATAAACTATTATTTCTTTAACATAATTCATCTCGTTCACAAATACTAGGTCTAAAGTATTTTCCTTTCTTGTTGGCAGGTGATTTATTTGTTGAATGTTGTATTCTAGTAGCATATCTAATAGCTTTTCAAATTGCCTCTTATCTTCTGCACTACTATTACTCTCTTTTTATATGTATAAGTACAACCACAATCTCCTATTCGTTCTTTCCATTCTACGAAAGGAAAGTTGAAGTCACCAGATAGGAGAATAGTCCAGTCCTTGTGATTTCTACATATATCATCCAATTTTTCAATTATTAAGTCAAACTCTTTAGTATTAGGAGGTCTATATATTACTATGTTCATCAATTTTTCAGATTCAAATTCTACCGCTATTAGTTCACATTCTGAGTTACTATATTTCTCATATATTTTTCCTTGTTTTTTGTCTTTCCCATATATTGCGGTTCCCCCTTGATTCCTATTTTTTCTATCTGATCTATAAGTTTGGAACCCTTTTATTTGATCATCATTCCCAGTCTCTTGGGAATACCAGGTTTCACTTATATTCATTATATCTATTTTCTTTTCATTTTGGGTTAGTTCTTTCTAAGTACTCTATTTTTCTTTTTGAGTTACTCGTAACTAAACCCTGCGCATTCATCACTATGATGGTTTGCGTGTTTTCTCCTTCATTTAATACTGGTAGTAATAAGGATTTTCCCATGTCTCTTTCCTGTTCTGGTATGTTGTTCTTTTTTTCATTTCCAGAAATTCTGACATTAAAAAATCCAACTTTTCCATAATATTTGATCTTCCTTCATCATAATTATTCATTTTGTGTCTGAATCTGCAATTTTCTCCGTTTCTGCAATATCCTCTTGCATAATAAATACAGTTATTATCTCTTGAGTAGAATTTCGGAGCTGATGCTTTGAAATTTTTTGCTGACACCTCTGCATATCTCATTGGTGGTTTGCTTTTCTCTTTTACCTGATATTCTTGATTTCTCTCTTTATTTGTTTCTTTCTTATTTTGGATTTTATTACTTGGTTGGTTATTTATTTGATTATGATCATGGCTACAGGGTGCATATATTTGCATTTTTTGTCGAAACTTACATCCTTTTCCTTCTTTTAGGTTTTTTACATATTTTTGGATGCAGATCTCTGCAATCATCCCCATATCCATCTAAAGTATGCACATTTACCATATATTTCATAGTTTTTGACATATCTTAGGATGTTTGTAGTAACATCTTTCTCCAAATCTGCAATTCCCTCTTTTCAAAAGGTTGCAGATTTTGTCTTTCTTGTCTATTTTTTCCTCTTTCCCGTCATTGTATAGATCTGGGTAGAGCCTCTTCGGATTTGCTTTTCTGTTGTCATATCGTAATTTATTTCTTCGTAGGTATGCTGCTTTATTGCCTCATATGTAGTATCAATGAGTATCTCTGCATCCATACTTTTATCTTGTTCTTGTTTTCCTTATTTTTTTTCTGGTCATTTCATTTTTGTTTACTTCTCTTCCGTTTCCTTCTTTTCTTCTTCTTCTTCTTCTTCCTCCTTCCTCTTCTTCTTCATCCTCAACTATTTGTACATTCAAATCTTGATTTAATAACATTGTCTATCCATGATAGACATGTTGAACAAAAAATTCTTGTATCTTTTCTCAAATCTTGTATTACCTCAGCACACTGTGGATGGGTCGGAATGTTGCATGCAGCACATTTTCTGATTAGGTTTTGTGGATTGACTATGCTATACCAAACCTTACACAGTTTGCATGCTTTTGGCATTCTTTTTCCTAATGCATCAATTAGGATATTCACAAGATTCACCTTATTCTTTGTCGGAATATGTTGGTTTATGTATATTTTCTTTATGAGTCTCTTGACCACTTGGATTTTATTTGGAACTTCTTCAATTATTTTCAAGATGTTTTCATTAGATTTGTTCCAGTTTGAAGGATTATATCCTTCTAATATATCTATGAATGCTTTTGTATCTTTTTGGTTAGGACTGTTGCTGATTTCATAGATGAGAAATGCCAGTTCCCTTCCTGCTACCTCATCGTATTGCGAATCTGCTAAACACGCCAAATTACGCCACCTCTTCCCGCAGTTGGAACTTACTGCCATCTTGTTCTGATTTATAGTATTACACTTGATAAACTAACTTAGAAGACGCTTTATCCTACTATTTTCACACTAATCTTATCACCGATAGTTCACGAACACTTCTAGATATTTCTCAAATTCTAGTCGTATGTTAAACTTGTGATATCTGTTGAGTAATCTGACTTCACGCGGGTACGTCTCACCAAGCAAGATGGCTACCGAACGAGGGAGGAGGGGGGGGGGGAGGGGGGGGGGGGGGAGAGGAGAACTGCCGAGGAGAGAGAGAGAGAGAGAGAGAGAGAGAGAGAGAGAGAGAGAGAGGGTATGTTCCTCAAAATATTATCGTTTTTCCTTTTTTTTCTGGGGAGGGTGAGGTCCGGTTACCAACTCATTATTAATGAAGGCAGGAGGACCCCTGGTTTATAATCTGCGCTAATTAACTATACAAATTAAAAGTCAAATTAGCCTATGCAGATAACTACCTTTCAAAGAGCGACTTGAGGTGTTATTTCCGAGCTTCAAAACGTCAGGGACCTCAATATTTACGGTGCAGAAATTCGAGATGGGTAAATCGCTCAATTTTGGCAGCACTGAAAACTTATTGGAAAGTGAAAGTCCTTGGATTAGTTATAAACACAAGTAATTTATGTCTTAATTATAAGAACAAATTATTTACTGATTTTGAGGGAGGTTGAAAGCATTGCAACGTAGAATCTCATTTAAGGATTGTCTACCTTATAATTACTTTGTTAATCTTTGTTATTGTAAATGTTTTATTTTCAACCCCTTAAAAAGTAGCATTAATTCAACAAAGACATTTTAACACTCATGTTAGTTTCCTTCTGCTCGTTTTTTCGTAAAATTACATGAATATGTAAATCATCGAAGCCGCGTAGAAAATGGGAAAGGAAACAGGGAAAGAAGATTGAAAGAAAAATATAGAAATTTCCTAATTTGGGGGTATGAGAAACGTATGTGCTGAGGATTATAACTAACAAAAAAGCAATGTTTTGCATGGATTTTAAAGTGGTCTGTATGCAGCCCATAAAAATATTGTCGTGATATATTATTTATAATTTGTATAAAGAATTGCATGCAAATAAAACGTTGGGAAATAGGTTCAATTGATATCAAATTACCCCAGCCCCCCTCTCTCTCTCTCTTTTTTATTTATTTATTTATTTTTTTTAGAAGACTCTAAAGGACAGCCTCACCAGAAAGCAAACAAATTTCACTTCACCTCGATTAAAAAAAAAACCATTATGCGTTCATTTTTTTATCATTATTAGAATCCAAAGGGCGATCGTCTACATAATTTGCGCCGTTTAAAAGATAAGTTTCGACGTTGTCGACTGCCGGTCGAGCGTGTAATCCGAAGCGACGTGGGAACAGAAAAAGTCGAAGCAATGCAGTGCCTTTTGGAGAGTTATTCCACTCTAGTAAATATGTTAGACGTCAATCACCTCTCCAGTTTATTCATCAGCGACGCGAGGGTCAGGGGTAAAGCTAATAGATAGCTTCCCCAGACTGGCTCATAGCAAGGGCATAATCGAAGGAGTCCTCATTAACTCCTTCAGTGAGGTCAGCTGACTGACGGTGAGGTGATAATGGCACCTTTTACTCACAGGTCGGATGAAGGATACACGGGCTACGTTAGAATTATTGCTTGCAACAATGATGGCTGTTGTCGCACCCTGGCCCGCCTATTACCAAGTTTCTTTGATGTTCTTGGATAAGCTTTACCGGTGCCGCGTTCTTGATGTAAAAGCGAGTCGGTGTTACGCCTGACGTTATGGCACAAACGAAGGGGCAAAATTTTGGTGCTATTGCACCCAAAGTTGGATCTCCTCGGGGGAATATTGAAGTCCTCTTGCTGTGCAGTAGCAAAACAAAATTATTGATGCTCAAAATATTGCGAGTAGGCCAAAATTTTGGCGCAAAAATATTGGACCTCCTACGACGAATCTTGAACTGCTCTGATGTAATATCGAAGCAAAATTATTGACGAACAAAATATTGCGAGCGGGTCAAACTTTTAGCGCAAAATTATTGAACCTCCTACGACGAATACTGAAGTCCTCTAGTGCAATATGGAAGCAAAATTATTGACGAGTATTGCGAATAGGTCCAAATTTTAGGGCAAAAATATTGGACCTCCTACGACGAATACTGGAGTCCTCTAGTGCAGAAGCAAAATTATTGACGAACAAAATATTGTGAGCAGGTCAAAATTTTGGCGCAGTTGCTCCCAAAACTCTAATATTCAGGGGCACATATTGAAGTCCTCTAAGTGCAGACAGCATCGAACCAAAATTATTGCCTAGCAAAATATTGCGAGTAGGTGACAGCCCAGGACCACGTTAATATTCAAACAAGTTCCCTCTCGCAGATGTACGAAGGCACCTCATATATAAATGATTCTTACACCGTAATTCGTTATGTAGTTTATGAAACTGTATGATTCAAACTGACCATTACTGGAAACAGGATTACAGGTTCACTGATTTTGGAACAGAATAAGTGATTTAGAGTTAAAAGTAATAAATACAAGAAAAAAATAATTAAATAAAATGTAAATAGAAATAATTAAATAATAATAAAGAAAATTCAAATAAAGATAATAAAAATAAAATCGAAAAGAAGGAACATAAACTTTCTATGCTTCAAAATACACACATTCATAAATGAAAGGGAATACGCCATCCCGTTCATTGTTTTCTATATGTGTAAGTGTTTACATAATAAAAATATGGAATGTTAGTCCATATATATAAAAGTCTAAAACTAAAGAGGTCAACCAGATTGCTTGCAGGAATGTGATCAGACTAGAGACGCTAAAGATGACGTATACAATAAGTATGTAAGCTAAGATAACATGCCGTCACCTGTAGTCATTCAATTGTTTATAAACATTAGTCCAAGCTCCCTGCTTGAGACAACTACCCCGACCTATTATTCAAACGGCCTACGTGATCTGTAGCGTGTCTCATTCGATTGTATGTTCGTATGAAACTATGTCATCTGATAGTATGTTCATATGTTCGAACTACTGTCTGTTCCTTCATAACTTGTAACAGAGATGGTAGACGAGCAGAACAGAGTTAGCTATCGTCATTAGAAGACCTGTACCTCTTTGCCTAAGCTTTATCATGTAGAGGAATAGGATTAGCCATCATCATTGGCAGAAGTCGATTAGCTATCGTCATTAGAAGACCTGTACCTCTTTGCCTAAGCTTTATCATGTAGAGGAATAGGATTAGCCATCATCATTGGCAGAAGCGATCAAGCTATCGTCATAGAAGACTTGTACGATCATACCTGATCTTCATCATGTACGTAAAACTTCAGAAGAATATACTATTTTTATACCTTGTGTTTCTACAAGAACCTCACCGAACCATGAGTTTAACACATCGTCGTAAAGATAATACCGACTTCGTAAGTGATCTACAAAACCCCAGACACTCCATTGAAGATGGAAGTGCAATACCAACCGACTTAGCGTATAGATTATCGCTAGTCTAACATTACCTCATAGGGCGCCTTATCATACAAGGCACAAGCCCTAATATTGGTGGCCAGCGGACCAGAAGAACTCTACAACGTCCTACGAAGAAAAAAACAGAATAATAAATCATGAAGTCAACGACGACGAAAGCAGCAGATTCTTCAAGCAACCTAGTATCATCATTAGTGAGCGACTTCAGAAAACAACAAGATTCGTCAAGCAACTTAGTATCATCGTTAGTGAATAACTTCAAGAAACAAAACCGACGTGTCCTTTTCCATACGGCAACGGAAGCTTCGTCTCTCATTAGAATCATTCAAGAAAACATCGTTAGTGAGCGTTTCCGGCACTGCAAGAAACAAACCGAACGCGTCTGCAGCATCGGATTTTCAAGGGCTCGAATCATCGAAACAACGCGCACGGGGGAAACTGAAGCCAAACCAGGTCGTCCGCTAAATAGAGAAGGAGGACCAAGGCCGTGTGTCGTTATCGGAACACCGTGACTTCCCACAAAAGCAAGCTAAGTACAAATTTTTTATTCATTTGGAGTAGCTTGAGTGTTTCCTTTACAGGTAGAATTTCGTTATTCCTGTGGCTGAAGTTACGAGACATTCTTAATCTTACTTTTTTACAGAAATTATCTATATCATTGAGATTTCGCTACTGCGAGTTTTTATCTTTGAGTGTCTGTTTCCAGAAGTTCTACTGAAATATCATAATCATATACTATGTTAATTTTATCATTTTGGGTGATTATTAATCCCTTACGTAACAAATCATATTAAACAGTGAATATGCGTTTACGCAGTGGACGTCTGTATTTATACAGATGCATGGATAGGGTCGTTAAGCACCGTAGTGATTAGAAAACACACAAAAAACAAGTGGAACCACCCGTACAAATCTATATAAATTAGAGGTAACACTATTTCGGGTCATGACAATAAATGCTCCTTTGCAAAGTCCCGATCGCAGTTTTAGCCTTGAGTTTTTTGAGTTATATAAAATATCGAACCTCAATGACTCAACTTAACTTTAAAAATATGGCTGGATTGCAAGGAACAACATGTCTGTAAAAAACTTTCATCAGGCTAAATGCGCTGACTAGGATCCCTCACTATTTCAAATTTTAGCAAAGAATGAAGTACAAACAGTTAATATTGTATGCAGTAGTGATAACTTGTCTTATTAGTAATCGCTCAGTTCCTAATAATTCGTCATTCATTGCTTTATACGTAACCAGCAACATAATGCTAAAAACACACAATACGTTGCCGATGGTAATAAAGAGAAGGATCCTAATTATTACAAAAAGAAATAGAAACAGTAGCCCGTTCAGAATCAAACAAGCAAACTCGGTGACTGTGTCACCTAGTCAAGCGGTCAAGGTCAGTCAAAAAACTGCCGAAGTTTTCAAAGCGAAGCAAATTCCACACAATAAGCGACTCTAGCAGAGTGGGGAAAGCGATGTTGGTTCATACATACCGATATCTTTTGAACTAAAAAGGATTTTTCCTATGCATCACACGACAGTATCAAGTAATCAGAGCAGGTTCTAGTAATTTTAATACATTAAGTTATAATAAATACTGGTGGATTAAGCCCGACTGTACGCGCCGTAAAAATTAGAATATCTTATTTATTCCTTTAGTACAATTAATTACCAGTATTTACGGACTCACCGTCTGTTGTTCGAACTTCCCTAATGAGAAGTCCGGATAAGCGAGCGTTTACAGATACCTCTATAGTTATAAAAAACGTTGATCTGTATGTAGTGTAATTGTAAGATCCATCTAGGGGTATACAAAATATTATCTTAAATCCTGCAAAATAAGGCGTGTTTATCAAAGGAAAATCCTATAAACGCAAAATCTCGAGAAGCATGCACCCTCGAATGTCTTAGTGCGTGTAAAAAAGACTTTGCTGGGAAATGAAATTTTTAATCCTTCCCGACACTCTGAAATATAACGATTTCCGCGAACAAAGCCCTAAAAGTATACATATCGTGGATACGGAAGTTATAAATATCGCATTTTTTATTGTTGCTAGTTTTTAATCACGCCCAACCAGTCGTGGATGAATCTCTCTGATAATCTATCTAAAGTAATATCCGTAAAGTCATTCAAGCAGAGGTGATTCAGCAGAATTTTTTTTTATCTTCTACCTGAATACCAGGAAGTTTCTCCACTAGCGAGTGATCTCTGGGAGAAAAACGGATGTCATTGAAAACAAAATACGGTCTAAGGACAAACATAAAGCTATATACGTACCTTCGTGTAGAACCCCAATGAAATTTCAAAATAGAAATAAATGACGACGTTGAAAAATGTTAGTAATAGGAGTCATTAGGAAATCAAATAGCCCATATAATTTTTCTCTCAAACGTCATGTCATAAAGGATCGGACTTGGCGTATCTGCGTAGATTTCTGTCGCTTAAACAAGGAAACGACTTCCGATAGTTTCCAGTGCGATGTACCGGACGACATCTTATCTCTGTTAGGTTAGAATAAATTTTTTCACCAACTTGGACTTACTTAAATGCTTTTACCAGATACCATTACCTAAGTGATTGTACCTCATACACCGTTTTCAGCACACCCAGGGGACATTATCAATTTTTACGTATGCCTCCGGCTTACGTTGCGCCCCAATTACAATATAGTGTTTGGAGACTTTTAGGGGATAACTACATGCCTATATGGATGATCTTGTAATCCTTTCTAATACCTTAGAAGTACATTCACATAAACTAGAGCTAGTGCTACAGAGACAAAGACAAATAATCTCAGAGTAAAATATCTAAATGTGAGTTTTTAAAAACCGAACATGTTTATCTAGGTTTTATGTGTCTAGTCAAGGTCTTAAAAGTAGTCCATGGTAAGGTGTCGGCTATTCATAACTTTCCGGTACTTATTAACGTAAAAGGGGGATACAGCACTTTTGCGCTGTAGTGGGTATTACAATCGTATGTAAATATGTAACTCTTCAATCATGACAGCTCCTTTAACAGATCTTACGAAGAAGAGCGTAGATTTATTATGGTCTGAAAAGCATCAACAGGCGTTCGATATCTTAAAAGCGGAAAATGCAGCTTACCTAACTTAAAAATCCCTGATTTAAATAAGGAATTTTTTTTTATTGCAACAGACGCCTCAGACCAAGGGGTAAGAGGGTACTACTTCAGTAATATGATAAACAGTTCTTCCCTAGTGCTTTTATTCACGTAAACTAAAGCCCTTTGAAAGTAAATATGCAATAATAGGCAAGGAAGGGCTAGGTATCTTTAACACTAGTTACATTTTTAAGTTCATAATCGATGGCTATCCTGATAAAGTCCTTACTGAACATGATTCCTTTACCGAGTTTTTCAAAGGCTTTAATCACAGTCCAAAAGGAACTCGGTGACAAATGATCATTCAGGTTATTGGAGCCAAGATAAGATATCTACCTGGGAAAGCAATTATCATAGCTGACGCATTATCCCGCAATCCCGCACCATACTGCAAAAAGAACATTAATTAGACTAAAAGATATAGAAACATCCGTACCTATTGTTAAAACCGTATCTAAACAAGAAAATTCCTTAACCCAAGAGATCGCGAGCATTGAATATCTGGGTCGGAGCGCAGAACTGTTACAAACTGAAACAAAGCAAGAGTCAACAGACATAACCCAAACAATAAACACTTCGAACGGGGAAACAGAGTCAGCAGCAATAAACACCAAACAATAAACACTTCGAAACGGAAACAGGGTCAGTTCTAAGCAAAAACAATAAACACTTTTGAGCAGAAACCCTAAAGCAAAAGTACATTTAAAGTATGTGTATCAGAATAATGTAATCAAATGTAATATTATATGTAGGTCTGTGACGAGGAAAACCGAAGAAACACAGCAGATGACTAACGACCAGGTAGTAGTAATAATCTCTTTCATACCAATCGTCATAAACTGGTTGCATTCCGTCATCCAGGGTTCCCTACTATGTCACAGAAAGCCAAATCACTATTTTACTGGCCTACAATGCTTACAGATATAAAAAGCACATAACTAATTGTAACACGTGTCATGAAAAACAAGGGATACACTAAGACACCTGTCAGTTTAGGAGCCTATCCTGTGCCAAATCAATCCTTGAAAGAATATACGTAGAATTATTAACAGAATTACGAGTCTGACAGAGGGAAAATAAACACTTCTTAGTGTTAATAGTTCCTTGACACGTTATATAGAATTAATAGCACTAAAAACAAACACCGCAATTGAGTGCGTTAGGAATATTTATGAGTGCTAAATCAGTAAATATGGAATTCAACACATAATAATCTGTGACTCGGGTGGTGTAAATCAATAATAATCTCCTTAACACGTTGTGTGAATTCCTTTCCATTAAGAAAACCAATAATATATTTGATCACCCAGAGTCAATCGGTTTGGTAGAATAACGGATAATTAAATAGGAAGTGTCAATGTCTTACGAGTTACAACTCGTGATATTGGATCCGACCGGATTATAGCGGTTCTCGCGGTTTTAAATACCTTTATCAGTTATATCTTGTATCTATAGAATTAATGCCGCAAGTAGCCTTATACGCTACGCCGCTATAGAACACTTTTCCACATATTCAAGCCAACCATTAATTTATCAAATAAATATAAAAAAAAATATATAAATAAATAAATATAAAAAAAAAAAAAGATAAATATGGATACAAGTGGAGTCCAATATAATACTCCGTAAGAAGTCGGAAGGGTTACAAATTATAAAAAAAAAGGAATCACGATAAAAATCAATAAGCAAAACGTAACCATTAAATATCCAAATATAGATGCGTAAAGATTTGAACTCTAACTTAACGCTTTAGTAATGACAAATAAGCTAAAAGTTCAAATACATATCCAAAACCTACTGACATATTGTCTGTCCCGGTGATTTATATTCGTAGTCAATGAAAAAAAAAATATTAAATAAATAAATAAATAAATAAAATAATAATAAATAAAATAAATAAAATAAAATAAAGAGAGATTTTAAAGTCAGGAAGTCTAGAAGTGAAAATGTTATCTATGAAATAATCCTATATGAATCTTATACAGGGCTAATAATATATATAGAATTTGTATGGAAACCTTTTTCATATAGTTTGAATAAGGAATATTTAATTTAACATAATTACAATTATGCAGATTTTCCAACATGAAACTAATATATTGTTCAATTTTGGTATGTTTTTTTTTGTTTTTTTCAGACATTCTTCTCATGCGGGTGGAGAATTAAAACACTAAAATATCATTTGAAAATACTAAAGTCGTATCTCTTACAGCAAGTAACGTAACTCTTAGCTGGCTGAGAGCAATCTCCTGCCAAGTGACGACGTCATCATTGCCGTATCAGCATTTGTTCCTTTTAACCTCAATAATCTGCTTACACAGGCTTCATCTGTGTGTCGTCTCTGCTTGCAAAAGCAGATTGACTGGAGAAAGGAATGCTTAGTTCATGAACTTCCGCATGTGGTTCATGGTCACATGACAGGCCCACATAACATATTCTTATCCGTGTGTGTAATGCAATTAGTTAAGGACTTGTAATCATTTTAAAATTAATGAACAATATAAGCAAATAGAATTTCTATAACAACAAAATGAATTAATTTTTTTTTCTGAACCTCATAGACAATTAGAGTCAATAATTCAGCTTATGACATGGGTAAACGGACATTTAGAATTATCAAGTTGTGGATAAGAAATATTTACTGCAACATTAGCCTATTACAATTCAAGTAAATCACATTCATGGGAAAATGTCACATTTTCTTGGAAAAACCAAAGTTTATATAGAATAGTTACATAGTGGGTTTTTTTCGTTGCATCTCCTACCTATTAATAATGTTTTAAAAGTTAACCTCAGAGGATGCGCACGAGAAAATTGAATATGAAACTTTTGTTTAAGGGCACATAGAATCATGATTAATCTTCTCTTGACTCTTATGTTGCCTCGGCAACTCTTACAATTAGCTCCGTTTTCCACTTCTTTGTCTAGTAACTTACTACCAGTAATATCGAATTTTCTTTGAGATTCGTAATGATATCTATTTATTTGTTATAATTATGGATATTTTTACAGTCATCATAGACCTGGATAGGTTCACTCATTGTTAATGCCATGGATAAAAAAGTTTGTACAGCGGACTCTTTTGAATTCCGAAATATCAGCGAATTCATGTGGGTTAAGTCTGGTCTAAATGGCTCTCTCCCCTCCCCTGTATTTGGATGTCGTCTGAATTTACTTTGCCCTTGTGACAAGTATAATTTCACTTGCAGGCTGATTAATGGAACCTGGTTACAGTATCCTGCAGTACGAGAGTTTCACATCGCAACTTCAAAAAAATCGTTCGTCGCAGCGGACGACTACAGTCAAGTAACAACCGCCTACAATGTGAAAGGAATTTCATGGACTTCTTCGACCGACACCGTATCTCGTCGTTAATCTCGTTTTAATGCGGAATGCTCCGGCGGCTGTCGGAATCGACTACAAAAAGGGACATACTTCCGACAATTACGACCCGAAGGATATTCAACTCTACTTTGCTGGCGAAGGACTCGTGCTGGGGATGATTTTTTTTTTCATCGCGAACGGAATCGTGTAGCTTAGGATGCAGAGAATAAGTATGAGCGCAAAATAGAACGTTGGACCCGCCCAGGCAAATTTTTTTCCCCTTGTTTTAACCATTGAAAAAGGCCGTTTCAATTGGCTAAAGGTGGTTGTCTGGAACTGTGTAATGGACGAAAAGTGGTTCGAAAGCTAGTTAAATGTGAAGTAGTATAACCTCGGTCATGTATCCTATATATATAAATGATCATAAATAACAGAATCGAAATATATTTTTTGCGTGTACGCACTAGGAATCTATATATAATTGATCATAAATAACAGAGTCGAAATATATCTTTGCGTGTACGCAATAGGAATCTCTTATATAAATGATCATAAATAACGGAATCGAAATATATCTTTGCGTGTACGCAATAGGAATCTATTTAAAGTGCACATATATTAATCATAATTATATGAATCCATATACATATGTATTAACAAATCAGGTAGCCCTATAATCAATCTGTTACCTTTTATACCAATATCGCAGGTATTTAAGAGTTAGTATATGAATTAATGAATCAGATATATAACATTTAGCATAAAAATCAACGAATCAATCAGCATAAACATTAATAATTTTATCAATTCATATATGAAATTTTTTATCAGTTAAAATATGATTTTTATCATGTTAATCTTCATTCTATGCAATTATCAGAGTACATTAGTATTTTTCTGTAGCATAAGTATCTTAAAAGAGATGAAGTGAAAAACTGTATCATTATATATCATGTGATCACTATTATTTACCAACCATCATTGTTTTATATTTTATTACTTGAATCAATTCATGTACACCATGAATTTTTATTTACTTATATATATATATATATTCACATAGTGTCTGTATCACACTCCTATAAGTCAAATGCAAGTCAAGTTTGAGTAATATTCAGTAGTTGGTTTTGGTAGCTGACCGAGCTAATGTAAGTGTTTACATAATAAAAATATGGAATGTTAGTCCATATATATAAAAGTCTAAAACTAAAGAGGTCAACCAGATTGCTTGCAGGAATGTGATCAGACTAGAGACGCTAAAGATGACGTATACAATAAGTATGTAAGCTAAGATAACATGCCGTCACCTGTAGTCATTCAATTGTTTATAAACATTAGTCCAAGCTCCCTGCTTGAGACAACTACCCCGACCTATTATTCAAACGGCCTACGTGATCTGTAGCGTGTCTCATTCGATTGTATGTTCGTATGAAACTATGTCATCTGATAGTATGTTCATATGTTCGAACTACTGTCTGTTCCTTCATAACTTGTAACAGAGATGGTAGACGAGCAGAACAGAGTTAGCTATCGTCATTAGAAGACCTGTACCTCTTTGCCTAAGCTTTATCATGTAGAGGAATAGGATTAGCCATCATCATTGGCAGAAGCGATCAAGCTATCGTCATAGAAGACTTGTACGATCATACCTGATCTTCATCATGTACGTAAAACTTCAGAAGAATATACTATTTTTATACCTTGTGTTTTCTACAAGAACCTCACCGAACATGAGTTTAACACATCGTCGTAAAGATAATACCGACTTCGTAAGTGATCTACAAAACCCCAGACACTCCATTGAAGATGGAAGTGCAATACCAACCGACTTAGCGTATAGATTATCGCTAGTCTAACATTACCTCATAGGGCGCCTTATCATACAAGGCACAAGCCCTATATGTACAGCAGAATCACCGTCGCTACTTCAAACTAAACCTCTTTCATTAGTGAGCAGCAACTACCGGTCAGCATATCGGGACCTACCGACAACGACCTGCAATTAGAAAGTGATTTATTGGCTCCTGTTATTTGGGCATTCATTAACTCGGGAGTAATTACCTAAAGTTGATCAATAGTCATCAGATATATTCAATTCATTTTGCCTTTACTAAACTTTCATATTATATTTGTGACTTCTCTTAACTTTCATATTATATTTGTGACTTTTCTTTGTCAGTTAGAACGTTCCAATACTACTTATTACGTCAGACTGCCTTTTTTTCAACCAAAACTGCACTCAGTGTAACCACTCTCTCTCTCTCTCTCTCTCTCTCTCTCTCTCTCGTCAACAACGACCTTCAGGATGGCTTTTGATAATGATAACCGTGTTTTCATAGTCTCTCTCTCTCTCTCTCTCTCTCTCTCTCTCGTAGACAAATAACTTTAGAATGGCTTTTGATTATGATAACCGTGTTTTCATAGTCTCTCTCTCTCTCTCTCTCTCTCTCTCTTCGACAAAGACCTTTAGAATGGCTTTTGATAATGATAACTGTGTTTTCATAGTCTCTCTCTCTCTCTCTCTCTCTCTCTCTCTCTCTCTCTCTCTCATTGCTAAGTCCTTATAATTTCCCGTAAGGTCAATTTCTAACTCACCTCTTCATCGATATAATTGTTTAAGGAGATAAGATCGTGGTGAGAGGTCTGTTAATATTGGCAGAAACTACTTTCATTTAACTAAAGTCAAAGTATTATTGTAATATTATTATGATATATATTACGTTGACCAATTTCATAAGAAACATTAAACGCCTAGTCATGCTTCCTTTCATCAGTACTGCAGATCTTCATTAATATTATATTAATATATCTGACAGTATAAAGACTGGAGATGTCAGAGGAATAACTGAGCTATGTGTAATGAATTAGCTTTAGATGTAAACGTATTTAAATTTTGCATAATATACAGATATTCTTATCTAGTATAAATATACAATGTTAGAGAAATTATCCGAGTTGTGTGAGGAATTTAGTATAGATATAAATATATTCAAATCTAATATAAGTATACATATATCCATATCTAATATGAATATACATATATACACATTCACATAAGTATACAGAAATGGACATTAATCAGGTAATTAGTAATGAGTTGAGAGAGCGATTTGTACATAGTACAATTACTGGGTAAATTCGTGTGTTTTTCATTTTCTCTTTATATTGCAACGACGTGGATATCTGCGAGTTCCTGCCTTACCTATTAAACACTCGCCCTCTGTATTTTATACCTGTTCAAATACAAGAGGAAAATTATGTTATCAATATCGCGGAACCTGTGATAACTCGATAACTAGAAAATTAGGGGAGCCAAGATTGGGCGTGCGATAAACGACTGATTAAACAGTGCTTGTGTGTTTTTCCTATCTCGCGAACTCGACTAAGTCGATCATACGAAAGTCGAGGGTTTTTCTTGGCTCGCGACTCGACGAAGTCGATCATACGAAAGTCGATCATTTGATGTTATCGCATTACGAAGGAAGACGTAACCGGGTCATGATAAGATGAGGATCGCGAACCGTCGAAATTTTTATCTGAATAGAGACACCATGCATCGCCTTCCCCAAAAATTGCACATCGCCGCAGTCTCCCTAAAGCATATTATATAACCTGACCTGTGGTTACGGCTGAAATATCGGCTTCTAACCAACGGCTGGCATTTAAAAATGAAGGGGGACGATTCGCGATTTTTTTTGGGACGTTGAATTCACAATCGTAACGTTAGTCGTTATACCGAAAGCTGGGTGCCCAGTCAGGGACTCTCCACCTTAATTGGCGTTTTAGGCCAATTTTAGGAACCTTCCAATTGTTGGGATGTGTCTTTTAATCTTGCAACATGCAGGCAAACTGTTGCTCTGATTGCTGGGTTCGAATATGTTGCTCTCTCTCTCTCTCTCTCTCTCTCTCTCTCTCTCTCTCTCTCTCTCTCTCTCTCTCCTTACCTAATGAAAAAAGATGATTTAGTTTAAAAAAAAATAAGTATAATTCGATGCGATGACACCATGAAGTAATAAATATTGTTCAATTGTACTCTCTCTCTCTTCTCTCTCTTTCCTCTTAAGCTCTCTCTCTCTCCTTCTCTTCCCTCCTCTCATCTCCTCTCCCTTAACTAATAAAACAAAAATGAATTTTAGTTTGAGAAAACAAAAAATAAATATAAATAGATGCGTTGACACCGTGCAGTAAAAACTATTGTAAAATGAAATTCTCTCTCTCTCTCTCTCTCTCTCTCTCTCTCTCTCTCTCTCTCTCTCTCTCTCTCTCTCTCTCTACCGATCTTCTATAATAGAAGTGTAATTAGATAAGATAACACTGTGCAGTAGAGAAACTATTGGCAAACTGTAAATAAAGCAGGTCTCAAATTAGAGCCTTTAAGTTAATTTTATGTGTAATGTGAGATTAGATTTTTTTACTTTCATGAAACTCAAAACAACTAAATTCCTTAAGAGGTTTTGATAATAAAAATATAAAGAATTTCAAACCTCCTGTTATTGCTTGCAAACATTGCTGTATGCTCAACTGTATTTAGGCATTATATATATATATATATATATATATATATATATATATATATATATATATATATATATATATATATATATATGTGTATATATATATATTATATATATATACATTTTATATATATATATATACATATACATATATATGTATATATATATATATATATATATATATATATATATATATATATATATATATATATATATATATATATATATATAACAAATGTTGTCAGTAATAACAGGAGGTTTGAAACTCTCTATTATATTTCTATTAAGACCTCTTAAGGAATTGAGTTGTTTTCAGCTTCATGAAAGTAAAAAAAAAATCTCACAATACACAGAAAACTAACTTAAATAAAGGTTCTAATTTGAGACCTGCTTTATGTGGTATATATATATATATATATATATATAATATATATATATATATATATATATATATTATATATATATACACAGAGGGTGGTGGCCAAAAGTAGCCTCACAGTTAAAAAACAGGTAATATGCAGTACATTTATTTTTTACAAACAATTAAGTAGCACTGTTGTGTGCATTTGTCTTACAGTTCAATTGCATTTATTTAAGAACATTTAATCTCTCAAGTGCTCAAAATGTCCGCCTTCAACGTTGCAGCATTCTTCATATCTGCTACTTAATTGTTTGTAAAAAATAAATGTACTGCGTATTATTTGTTTTAACTGTGAGGCTACTTTTGGCCCACCCTGTATATTGTGAGGTTAGAGTGCTTGTTATAAAGGAACAATCGTGGTTTGATTACTTCCTTTTCTTTCGTTTAGCCAGGTTGGCAGCCGTTTTTGTGGGTGGAGTGTGGGGTGTGAGCCGTGAGGAATCAGGCAGTCAGAGGCTGTCAAGTCATTTCATCAGCAGAGCTTTCAGGCGTGTGTACCTATGGACCAGTATGGGGCAGCGTTAGGTATTGGATACCTCGATATTCGGTGCGAGGCAGTCGTACGGAGTATGACTTCAAGTTGGAGATCGGCTGTCTTCAGCGTGATTGCGTCGTCGTGAGAACTTTCTGTCGAGTGTGACCTTATTGGGCAGCATTGGAGCATTTTCGTCATATGGAGAACGTTGGGGAGTGTGGCTTTATTGGCCATAATTGTTGTATTATTGTCAGCTTGGGAGCGACATTGTGTAGGGTAACCTCGTTGGCAGCAGTGTGGAGCTGTATTGATGACCTAATATTTAGGGTTCTCTGTTGTTGCTGTGTCGTAAGCTGTAATCTCGTTGGGTGGAGTGTGACCTTTTTAGGTTCACCTAATGATTCCTCGTTTTACCAAATTTTTAGAAATGTTTAGAAGCTAATTTAATTGTCTTGCTGTTTACTTGAAGTGTTTATTATTTTCATATTTTGAATAATTATTTGTGCTGGTGGTTAAATTGGAACTTGTTTGATTTTGATGCTGACTAATTTTGAGGTATTTGTTTTAAGAACTTGGAATATAATAATGTTATTGTCTGTTAACTTTTGAGTTGATTATTAATTTTGATACTATTTTTGATTCAGTTTCGATGTTTTGGACTTATGCTGCTGTTAAGTAATCTTATGTTGATTTTTGGACCTGATTTAAATGGTAATGACCGATGTACCTGTGCAGACTCGCTTGTATTAAGGTGTAAATGCTAAAATTAGTTGCTGTAATAAATTAATAAAAGGCACTATTATTTTGTTTTGACTCTTCTCCTTCTTTGTTTTTTTTCTTTTGTTGCTAGTTTAATACAGTTCATATATTTATTTTATGTAGAACCTGTAGGACCAGCTGTGGTCCATTTTTTACGTTGAACCTGCAGGACCAGCTGTGGTCCATTTTTATGTTGAACCTACAGGACCAACTGTGGTCCATTACAATTTACTTTTTATGTTGAACCTGCAGGACCAGTTGTGGTCCTTTAAAATATATAACTTCATTTGTTCAGTAATTCAGATGATAATCCTGGCCTCTTTCTAAGTTAATCCTGCTCCCAGGGATGGTCATCCTCATTTGGAAAGACCTGTGTGAGCACTAGAACAGTTTATATTATTTTAATCCAATGTTTTTGTGATATTTTTTTTTTTTGTAGTCTTCATTCTGCGTCGTATGTAGTTAAATTTAGAGTAACATACATTTGAATACAAAACTTAGGAAAGAGACTTGGAGTTTGTCACTTTACATATTTTTTATCTTTTGCGACAAGATGCATTTCATGGCTTTACATAACAATTATAAGCGTCCCATAATTATCAACACTAATAGTTGATGACCTGTGTTTTGGTGAAGAACTGTGCATGTATGCAGTGATGGGATTAATGACCGATTCTTTACGTTACCATTGTCAAAACTTTGAGGATTTACCATGAACTTTCCATTAGTATGAATCCATGACCTCTCATTTAAAACCAAACAGAGACGTGGGATTAATGACTAATTCTTGACCTTACCATTATCAGAACTTGGAGGATTTACCGTGAACTTTGTTAGATTATTTTTAATGTATTTTTCCCTGAATCTCCCCCAATCTTTTTTTTTAGGCTCATAGATCTTGAGGAACGTTAAGTGAAAATTTAAATCTTAAATCATGAGAATCTATCATTTGTTTGAGCAGTTTTACATGAATATATTCAACAGGTTACGCGGTTACCAGATATCTGTTTTATGCTTGGTGGATCAGAGAGAGAGAGAGAGAGAGAGAGAGAGAGAGAGAGAGAGAGAGAGAGAGAGAGAGAGAGAGAGCAAATGTATTATATTTAAGGCGTAGCCGATCAATTATTTCGGTAACTATTAGAAAGCAGTGCAAATCTTTATAAATTTATCAGGAGAGTGGAAGCAAATATCCATACCATTATTGAGAGGAAGTTCTTAGTCATGGGGCGAAGTATATTTGCTTTGCCATCAACAAGTGAGTCGTATACCTGTTAGTATAACAAGTCCTCATTTTGTGTTACATTCGTAGCGAGAGATAAATCTTCCCCCCCGAGATCGGATGCTGATAGCGGGATGCTGTCGCTGACGTTAACCTTTGGCAACCTTCCTTTTAAAGGAGCATAATAAGATGGATATCCGCCGCTCTTCTAAGAACATCTTTTTTTATATAGATTTTATTTTAATCGTCTGGGTGGAAGTCTCGCTTATAGACAGACGGGAGGAGGTTTTGATTTAACACTTATTAGCGTCTTCATCATAAGACCTAAGCAAACCTCCACGATTTGCTGGTGGCCTTTTTATTTTTTACTTGGGTGGGATAAACGTCGCTTTAAATCTTCTATTCTGCGCGAAAAATATGTTCTTAAGCAAATGGTTCGACAGTTGTTATATAATAATTTCAGAGAAAGTATCAGGTGGTCTTCGATATTTTGCTTGATTCACAAACGTAGCGAAATTTGTCAGATATCGGGACTGCGTAGTATATTGCATAGTGCCTAATCTAAGGCTTCTGACTCATCTGACTACAAGATTACTGGTCTACCTGCGAACCGTTGATTCATTCTGACAGAATCGATATTTATTTAGAAAGAAAATGCAACTTAGTTTGCATGAACTTTTAAATCTTGGAGATATGAATCTGAGTTACTACGCGTGTTCAAAATTGTGTTGAAGAAAAATTCGTGTTTGAAATTAATTATACTTTCTACTTTGATCATTGTTATGTAGTTGTAATTTTAGATATTTTTTGTTAACTTAATATCAACACATTTATTTCATCATTTTTAAACCTTGATTTTATCACATTAACACCTTGATTCTTAACTGTAACAAAGATTAATTATGATCTTGTTCGTATATATCTTTAGGAAATTCTGTCAGGAGCTAAGGAAAAAGTTCACTTTAAACCCCCCCCCCCCTCTCTCTCTCTCTCTCTCTCTCTCTCTCTCTCTGAAGAACACACATGATGATAAACTTTTACAAAATCATGACAGCAGCTTCTCTCTCTCTCTCTCTCTCTCTCTCTCTCTCTCTCTCTCTCTCCGATGAGCACATATGATGAGAAACCTTTATAAAATCACAACAGCAACCCGTGAAAATTTTTACAGAGTGCCCCTCCCTATCCACCTCTCTCTCTCTCTCTCTCTCTCTCTCTCTCTCTCTCTCTCTCTCTCTCTCTCTCTGAATTTAACTTGAACCCACTAATTTTCCTTTTCATTCTTTTTTTCTTTGTGGAGCCTCTTGAAGAGTCTGTCTTGTTTCGAAATTCTCTCTCTCTCTCTCTCTCTCTCTCTCTCTCTCGTGACGAACACACACACACACACACACAAATTGGCTCTGGGCTCCTTCGGCTTATCAACACCATAGTTCGAGCCACGTTACCCCGTACGAGTAAATGCGAGCCAACGGGGTGACCGCAGCCCTCCTCCGATTCACTGGATAGATTTACAGTGAAATCATGTCGCACCTATCACCTGATATCACTTAACCCGCAGAGAGCCAACAGTTAATCGGAGGGAGCCAATGGCTCGTCCCTTCACTCAGGGCAAACGCGTGTCGCGCCTAAATAAGGCTCCAGCAGTTGGGGTAAAAGTGTCCGCCTCCAGATCTCACTTCCGATACACAGTTCAGATCCTGTTTACTTTCCAGAGTCAGTCAGTGGAGAGGAGGAGGAGGAGGAGGAGGAGGAGGAGGAGGAATATTTACCAAGATTCAAAGAATGCAATCAGTCTGCATTCAAAGATTTTTCCAGAAACTTTGTGGAATTTTCAAGGACCTGGCAAGAAAAATCCAAGGAATTTCAAGGACTTGGCAAGAAAGGATCCAGGAATTTTCAAGGACCTGGCAATAAAAATCCAAGGAATTTCAAGGACTTGGCAAGAAAGGACCTAGGAATTTTCAAGGAATTGGTAATATAGGACCGAGGAATTTCAAGGAAAGTCCCAGAATTTTCAAGGACTTGGCAAAGAAAGTCCCAGAATTTTCAAGGTTTGGCAAAACACGATCCAGGAATTTTCATGGTTTGGCAATAAAGGTCCAAGGACTTTTCAAGGAATTGGTAATAAAGGAATAAAGGACCGAGGAATTTTAAGGACTTTGTAAGAAACGATCCAGGAATTTCAAGGACTTGGATATAAAGGCTCCAGGAATTTCAAGGACATGGCAATAAAGAACCTAGGAATTTTCAAGGACTTGGCAAGAAAAGTCCCAGAATTTTCTATGACTTGACAAGAAAGGACACAGGAATTTTCAAGGACCCGGCAAGAAAAGTCCCAGAATTTCCAAGGACTTGGCAAAACATTTCCAGAATTTTCAAGGACTTGGCAAGAAAATTCCCAGAATTTTCAAGGACTAGGCAAGAAAAGTCCCAGAATTTCCTAGGACTTGACAAGACCCAGGAATTTTCAAGGACTCGGCAAGAAAAGTCCCAGAATTTCCAAGGACTTGGCAAAACATTCCCAGAATTTTCAAGGACTTAGCAAAAAATTCCCAGAATTTTCAAGGACTTGACAAGAGAAGTCCAAGAATTTTCCAGAACTTGGCAAAAAATTTCCAGAATTTTCAAGGACTTGGCAAGAAAATTCCCAGAATTTTCAAGGACTTGGCAAAAAATTCCTAGAATTTTCAAGGGACTTGGCTAGAAATTCCCAGAATTTTCAATGACTTGGCAAGAAAAGTTCCAGAATTCTAGGACTTACCAAGTAGACCTCCAAAGGACGGCTCCCTGACAGAAATCCTACGAAAAGTTTTATTTTTTTTTTCACTAACTAGCCCCACTCCCTAACACCCAAAAAAAAAGGCCCAACACCACCCTCCCCCGCCCCCTTCCCATACCCCCCACAGAACCAGTGACCTCCAAAGGACGGCTATAAGACTCCCTGACAGAACTCGTACAAAAAATTACCAAAATAATTGTTCTTATTCCTTTCTTACGGATGACCTACATATCTATGATATGTGGGTGGAGCTAAAGAGCTGTAGATTAAGAAGAGCAGTGAATTATTAATGGAATGGCTACGCTGTCGAAAGAGTCGCCATTACTCATCCTAATTAACGTCCATAGAGCCCCAACTCGGGAGTATATCAAAATAGAAACGGGCAGCAATTTTACCACGGTGGAAAGTTCAGCGCCATTATCGTATACCGTTGCGTCTGGTTGACGGACGATTAATATGAGCACGAGATGCAACGAAAGGGGAAGAGAGCCATTAAATTTATAATGATCATATCAAGAATAACTCGTAGAATTAGTAAAAATCCACAGTTACGTGAACAAAGTCGCATTTTTCAAAGTACAAAAATGTTTCCAAATTTCCCACCATTTTTTATTTCGAAAATGCATCGTTACTCATGCACACAACTGTGGATTTTTATTCATCATATCCGGGCAGAGTATAGTGATATGCATACAGTGAGTGTATGTTCCCACGCCTTATCATAATAAAGAGCTTTTTCATTATTACCAGAATAGTTAAAGGCATACCCAAAACTATGTTTACAATGCATAGTCGTCATCATCCGCGTCACCTTTTCGTAATTAGCTTGTAAATTAAATCACGTGCTTTTGCGGAAGAGAACGCTGCTTTTTCTTGTATTTTTTTTAATAATCAGTCGACGTGCTTCAGTTTGGAAATAGCTAGGTGACCAGGTAACTAGGAGGCTAGTACTTAGCTTCATTACCTGGAGATATAGCTGGGGCTCGCATAGTTCCTTCTCAAGGGTGACAGCCCCCCCCCCCCCCCCCCCCCCCCCGAAAAAAAGGCTATTTTTCAGTTACATTCTTAAAATTGAAGTAGCAAAAGAGAAAATTCTTTTTCGTCCTTGTTGAATTATACTGGTCCAGAAATCCACTATAGTCCCTCTCAGTGGTGACCCCACCCCCCAAAAAAAGCAATTTTTCAGTTACATTCTTGCAATTAAAACAGCAAAAGAGACATTTTTTTTCTTAGTTGAATGTTACTCCCTCCCACACCTTACATTATAGAGCAAGAGCTTTTGGTTGTCTTATGTCAGGTTAATCCACACTTATTAAAAAAAACTGACCTGGACTGTGATGGTCTTATTTTCTCTTCTTTTATTGACCTACTGATTACAGTGGTTTCTCATAATACGTATTGTGTGTATACTATATATATATATATATATATATATATATATCTATATATATATCTATATATATATATATATATATATATATATATATGTATATATATATATATATATATGTATATATATATATATATATACCACATATATATATATATATATACATATATATATATATATATATATATATATATATATATATATATATATATATATATATATATCATATTTGTGTAACAATTTCTAGAGCAAGCGTTAGTACATTCATGCAAAAAATAAATAAATAAATAAATAAATTGAAACACTTCTCAGTGTAAACGAACATTAGAACGAAGGGCGATGAGGAAACCACTGTACTATTCGCGAGGTAAAAGCGTCCTCTGAACTGATGCAGAAAGCTTATTGCAAAAGATACAAGTCTGAATTCGTAATAACATAGTAGGGGAGATGTGAATAGCATCGGAAGTTAATAGGTGTGGCGTCCAGCAGCGAAAGTGTAACTGGAGGGTCAACTAAATTTTACAAAGGTATGTTTAATTACAGGTAAAGACCCCATGAAGTGGTTTGAGTAGGGATAAAATACGCCCTCAAATAAGTGGACGTTCGGATAGAAGGGAGCTTCGAGAGGGAGATTATAGGGGCATAAATTTGCCTACCAAGGCTGTAAAGCTCTATGGAAATGATTGAGAAATCGAGCAGATTCCGAGGGCGAGATAAGAGAACTCCGAGCTCTCTAGGTACGATAAAAGGTAGGTGGGTTATGAGCGTAGGTATTAAGGGTTAACTACGGGAACCGTCCCGTCGCGAGTTTAAGAGCAATATGTAAAGAGACTTTGTGGATTGTAAATCTCCGGGAAATGTTAATGCCGTTAATGCCAGCGCTGACGGACCTCGGAGAGGGAGAGAGAGAGAGTTTTGAAATGTATGGAGCGGATGATAGTTATTTAAAAACAAATGAAAGTTCAGTCCGGCTGGGGCTGATTCGCGCAAGGGAATAAATAGCTAAAGGTTGGTTTGGATATCAGGTTGTAAGAAAATGCGCGCTGTGCCTCGCCGCTAGATTGTTTATGATTGGTAAAATTGACGTTTATAGTTAAGGAACTAATAGATGTATGGACAAGGTTCTGAACAGGAAAAAGGCGATGAAATAGTTCATCCCTATATGGTTAGTCAGGACGAGAAGAGAAATCATATCAGGAAAGTTAGGACGAGAAGAGAAATCGTCTGATAAAAAAAATAATGTAATAATAATAATAATAATAATAATAATAACGTGATCGTTTTCTATCACTCCCTCAGGTTGGTGCTCGTACCACTTATTACTGCAGGGTAGCTGATGTTTCTTGCACAGGCTCCAGTGGAGGGCTTATGATTCAGTGGCAAAAGCCCTCCACTGGAGCTTGTGCAAGAAACATCAGCTACTTTGCAGTATAAGTGGTACGAGCACCAACCTGAGGGAGTGATAGAAAACGATCACGCAAAGATCCTCTGGGACTATGGTATCAGAACGGATAGGGTGATACGTGCAAACAGACCAGACGTGACGTTGATTGACAAAGTCAAGAAGAAAAGTATCACTCATTGATGTCGCAATACCATGGGACACCAGAGTTGAAGAGAAAGAGAGGGAAAAAATGGATAAGTATCAAGATCTGAAAATAGAAATAAGAAGGATATGGGATATGCCAGTGGAAATCGTACTCATAATCATAGGAGCACTAGGCACGATCCCAAGATCCCTGAAAAGGAATCTAGAAAAACTAGAGGCTGAAGTAGCTCCAGGACTCATGCAAGAGTGTGATCCTAGCAAAACGGCACACATAGTAAGAAAAGCGATGGACTCCTAAGGAGGCAGGATGCAACCCGGAACCCCACACTATAAATACCACCCAGTCGAATTGGAGGACTGTGATAGAGCAAAAAAAAAAAAATAATAATAATAATAATAATAATAGTAATATATCTAATTATATAAAGGGAAATGAGTTAGGGAAATCCAAGATGATGAGAGTATATTCGATTATATGATTTTTAAGAAATGTACTTCATATGTGAAGAAAACGAAGTGTCAAAATGTTGAAAAAAGTCAGGGACAGGAAAATTATCTAAAGGTTATTCCAGAGTAATGGAAAAGTATACAGAGATAAAGAATAGCAGGAAAGTGATTTCTTAATAGTAATAAGTGATGGAGCTAAAGAGTAAAAGGCGTACCTATGCAAGGCTTAAAATTAATGCCTTTTTGAACAGGAAATAATAGCAATCACTCCCCGACAGAATTAAGAGAGCCTTTATAACAATAAGATAGCTAAGACTAAAGGACAATTTCTCGCCACATGTATAAACAATTGTTTTAGATATAAAAACTGGTAGAAGGACTCTCTCTCTCTCTCTCTCTCTCTCTCTCTAAATGGATGCTGTTCAACCCTAAATGGTTGCACGTAGACGAGTCTTGAAAACAATTTTCTCTCTCTCTCTCTCTCTCTCTCTCTCTCTCTCTCTCTCTCTAGCAAGACCTGCCTATTCTCTCTCTCTAGCTCTAAACAATGCACCCTGACCGTCGTAAACACCGTATTGCTGAAAATGACTTGTGGGGACTAAGAGGCGGTTCGAAGGTTGCCATTAAGCCCTTCACGTGTTCTTAGGCATTTAGAGCGTGTGGTCAAATAACAGAGCGCCCATATTTATTTAGGTCTGGGAATACTAATGCCGAGAGTGGTTCCAAAACGTCCTTATCTACTCGCTGCTGAGCAAGAGGAGGCGACGATGCGTCGTGTAGTAGTTTTGGTGACCTTGCGTCTTAAGCGTATTTTCAAAGGAGAAGAAGAATTAGCTTCAGAAGCGAAAAGAGAAGACGAGATCGTAATACCTGTCTATTGGCTGACGCAAAAACTTGGATATATTACACGAGGACCTTGCGTCTTAAAGAGTATTTTCAAAGAAGAAGAAGAAGAAGAATAAGAATTAAGCTTCAGAAGCGAAGAGAGAAGACGAGATTGTAATACCTGTCTATTGGCTGACGCAAAAAATTGGATATTTTACATGGGGACCTTGCGTCTTAAGAATATTTTCAAAGAAGAAGCAGAAGAAGAAGAAGAATCAAGTTTCAGAAGCGAAATGAGAAGACGAGATTGTAATGCATGAGTCTATTGGCTGAAGTAAAAGATAAATAAATAAATAAAATAAAATAAAAATATAGTATATTTTATGGGTTTACGATGTTTCTCTCTCAACGAAATGGAATCGTGTGATCTGTGACGCCACAGTAAAATCCATTGGCATCAACTGCTATCGATCGAAGTCTTTATATCGTTAATTATATTTTGTTTATTTATTTTATTTTGTTAAATTTATATTACGGTGAAAATGAGATGGTTCCATTTTGCAGTCTTGGTTCCTCCCGGTTTAACGAACTGTGGTTAAGCATAAAATAGGGTGCAATTTCTGAAAAAAAAAAATAATAATAATAATAATAATCAATAATAATAATAATAATAATAATAATAATAATAATAATAATAATAATAATAATAATAATTTTTCATCGGAAAATACTTCAATAATTCTGAAATTTCATTGGGATAAAGATCACTAAACTGGTGGCCCTTAAGTTCCCACAGAAATTTACTGACGAAGTCGCCCCTTGCTTTGGTGCTTTCTAGACCGTATTCCAAATGTAAATCTCTCTCTCTCTCTTTTTTTTTATGCTTTAATACATGCGCTTGCAATAAAGGTCACTGCGTTGAGCAACTGGTTTTAGGTGTTCTGCTATTATTGTTCTTTTCGTTATGACCTCTTTCTTTGATTATTGTTTTTTTTTTATTGTGTTGCTCTTATGGCTGATGTCTCTAATACTGAACGGGTAGTACTCTGTTAAAGTAGAGTGGTTTGGCAAGTTAACATATTCAGTTATTTGTATGGGAGATATATATATCTGTATATATATATTATATATATTATATATAGTACATACATATATGAATAATATATATATATATATAATATATATATATATATTCTATATATATATTAATATATGTATATACTATATATATGTGTATTTTATACACGTATATGTTATATATATATATATATATATATATATATATATATTTAATATATATATATATATATCATATATATATATATATATACTTTTTCCTCAGAGGCACCGATATTATGATAAAAACAGTGGTAAATAAATATTAATAATAATAATAATAATAATAATAATAAAAGGAAAACGAAGAGAGCTGAAAAAGCCGATGAAGATATCAGTGCGCCGGGCGAGAAGGAGGAGGAGGAGGAGGAGGAGGAGGAGGAGAAGGAGGAAGAGGAGGATGCCCGGTGCACGATAACAATGTTAACAAGTGACGACGAGCATGATAAATGTCTCCTGATTGGCGGGGGGACGACCGTTCCAGAAGTGTTTCTGGCGAGACCTTTGCTTTATAAACGGCCCTCTCTCTCTCTCTCTCTCTCTCTCTCTCTCTCTCTCTCTCGTGTGCTCTCTTGAAAACCACTTGCAAGTTCTCTCTCTCTCTCTCTCTCTCTCTCTCTCTCTCTCTCTCTCTCTCTGAGAAGTAGAGCAGGTACATGAAACCTTTGTAACGCGACTCCGAGCCAAGCAGTGTCATTAAGCGTGGTTAATGACATTCGTAAATAACGTATTTATCGTTCATATATCTTCATATTCGTTATGAAGTGTTATGCTTTGGAAGCGAGTGCATTCTGCAGGCAAGCTTTCTGAAGCAAAGTTGTTGTCCTAATACTATGGTACCACTGTGAAAAGGCGTATTATGTACAGAGATTTTTTCATGGTGAGAGAGAGAGAGAGAGAGAGAGAGAGAGAGAGAGAGAGAGAGAGAGCTTGATTCGAGTATAGTGAAAGAAAATAGATAACCATTTGAACGTCAAAGGTAAAAATAAGATTAGACGCGTGCTTTTGATTTATTTTTCTGTTTTCTTTTGTACTCAATAAAATCTCGAGGTCTTTTCCTCCAGAAGAACTGGAATCAACAAAAGACTTCATAATTCGAATTACTGGTAATTCCTCTTCTAAATATAAGCTTTGCATCACTGATAACTTTCGCTTATTGTCCACTGATGATTTATAATGTCGTGGAAAATTTGTAAACAAGATATCTGAACGCTTCTGATGAAAAAAAAGAGTATATTGAAAAGTTTTTTATCGGTGGTTTGAAAAGGAAATAGATTTTTTTTTCAATAATTTTTTGATAATAGTATTTTTCCTTCACCTGAAAGGAAATCAATATTTATAGATTGTTAACCCTGATATTGCAGTAACACGTGATGGTCGTGATTCGTCGACTGGTCGAGCATCAGGTAGCATTGGGAAATCCAGTAAGATATCTTTTATTCTTGAATAACACATCGTGGTGGAGTCCTTTATACTGTAAATATCGAGAAACGAAAACTTCCAGTAAGAGAATTTCCAACAGAAAGTATGAGGCATCGATGAAATTGAGTGGACATGAAAATGTAAAGATAAGAAAGAACGGGATTATCAGTACTTTCTCTCTAGATTGTTATCTGAAATATTGATAATATTTTGAACTTATATGATTGCTAATTGTCGAACTGATAGTGTACCTTAAACTACGAATAGTTAAGACTATATGAGTAGTCACCCAAAGTTTTGTATATATAAAACTTATGTGAGACTTCGAAAGTCTAAACTGTGCATATGTAGAATATTTAAATAAAACTTTGTTAGTTTAAAATATGAATCAGCCGAAGTTTTTATATGTAGAAAATTGATTCACTTTGTCTTCGAGAAGTATAAAATTTGTACTGATATAAAATCTTCCGTGTGGAAAACTTCAGAATGAGTAAAAACACTCCACCGCGTCTTCCAGAATCGGAAGCTGGAATCAGAGCAGAGACAAGGAACAAAGATCCATAAGTCGAAACCCCGTAGGAGGTTAGGGCCGTCAATGTACCTCATGCGGTGCACTGTAGGCATTACTTATGGTTCTTTGCAGCGTTCTTTTGGCCCCTACCTGCAATCCCTTTCGTTCCTCTTACTGCACCTCCTTTCATATTCTCTTTCTTCCATCTCACTTTCCATCTTCTGACAAGTAATTTAAAGAGCAGCTGCTTAGAGGTTTTCCTCCTGTTACACCTTTCAAACTTTTCACTGTCATTTTCCGTTTTGGCGCCGAATGACCTCATTGGTGCCAGTGCTTGGCCTCGGGCCTAAATCCTGTATTCGATTCACAAGTCGACAGTCTGGATAAGAGTGAGTTTAGATGAGAGTCGACACTCGACCCAGGGCACCGAAGTCCTCATTGGTGCCAGTGCTTGGCCTTGGACCTAAATTCTGTATTCGATTCATAAGTCAAAAGTCTGGAAGAGAGTAAGTTTAGATGAGGGTCGAGACTCGACCGAGGGCGCCGAAGACCTCGACGAGGCGTCCGCACAGAACAGAATACACCAAACGCCTGATATTCTTTCGCCAGAAATTTCGCTTCGTTATTTACCTGGCTGGTCCAGCTTTCCCTCTGCGCTACTTCGTGACCATTATCGTTGTCGTCGTCGTCCTTTATAAGTTTAACTCTCGCGTACAGGTTGGCTTCGGTGGAAAATAAGACTTTTTTTGCGGTTCAGGGGTGGGGTGGGGGTTAGGGGGGTGCGGGCACATATATATCTAGTTTCATATCCCTTATTCTTCTTAAGTAATGTCCTCAGGGATCTACTTTGACAATAAAACGGGGTTGTGATGAGATTCACCACCTACCGTGTGTGTGTGTGTATATATATATATATATATATATATATATATATATATATATATATATATATATATATATATATATATATATATATATATATATATATATAATGTGTTATACCTGTAAGCACGATTATGAGATATAGCCCTTCTTCTTGAGTAATGTCCTCCGGGATCTACTTTGACAATAAAATGGTGTTGTGATGAGATTCACCACACATACACACACACACACATATATATATATATATTATATACATTATATATATAGATATATATATATATATATATATATATATATATATATATATATATATATATAATTAATGTGTTATACCTGTAAGCACATATAAAGACTGATTTAAGTGGACACTTGGTTAGTTTGCAAATAGTATTATTATTATTATTATTATTTTTTTTTTTTTTTTTTTTTTTTTTTTTTTTTTTTTTTTTTTTTTTGCTCTATCACAGTCCTCTAATTTCGACTGGGTGGTATTTATAGTGTGGGGTTCCGGGTTGCATCCTGCCTCCTTAGGAGTCCATCACTTTTCTTACTATGTGTGCCGTTTCTAGGATCACACACTTCTGCATGAGACCTGGAGCTACTTCAGCCTCTAGTTTTTCTAGATTCCTTTTCAGGGATCTTGGGATCGTGCCTAGTGCTCCTATGATTATGGGTACGATTTCCACTGGCATATCCCATATCCTTCTTATTTCTATTTTCAGATCTTATACTTATCCATTTTTTCCCTCTCTTTCTCTTCAAACTCTGGTGTCCATGGTATTGCGACATCAATGAGTGATACTTTCTTCTTGATTTTGTCAATCAACGTCACGTTCTGGTCTATTTGCACGTATCACCCTATCCGTTTTTCTGATAACCATAGTCCCAGAGGATCTTTGCCTGATCGTTTTTCTATCACTCCCTCAGGTTGGTGCTCGTACCACTTATTACTGCAAGGTAGCTGATGTTTCTTGCACAGGCTCCAGTGGAGGGCTTTTGCCACTGAATCATGCCTCTTTTTGTACTGGTTCTGGCAAGTGCCGGGCATTCACTTGCTATGTGGTTTATGGTTTCATTTTTCGTATTGCACTTTCTACATATGGGAGAGATGTTATTTCCGTCTATCGTACTTTGAACATATCGGTTCTTAGGGCCTGATCTTGTGCCGCTGTTATCATTCCTTCAGTTTCCTTCTTTAGCTCTCCCCTCTGTAGCCATTGCCAATTGTCATCGCTGGCTAGTTCTTTAGTCTGTCTCATGATTGTCCGTGCATTGGTTTGTTGTGCCAGTCCTCTGTCTCTCTGTCTCTCCTGTCTCTGTATATTTCTGGGTCTTCGTCTACTTTTATTAGCCCTTCTTCCCATGCACTCTTTAGCCACTCGTCTTCACTGGTTTTCAGATATTGCCCCAGTGCTCTGTTTTCAATGTTGACGCAGTCCTCTATACTTAGTAGTCCTCTCCCTCCTTCCTTTCGTGTATGTATAGTCTGTCCGTATTTGCTCTTGGGTGTAGTGCTTTGTGTATTGTCATTTGTGTTTCCTGGTTTTCTGATCTATGCTGCGGAGTTCTTCTGCCTTCGTCCATTCCACTATTCCTGCGCTGTATCTGATTACTGGCACTGCCCATGTGTTTATGGCTTTTATCATATTTCCTCCATTGAGTTTTGACTTGAGTATCGCCTTGAGTCTCTGCATATATTCTTTCCTGATCGTGTCCTTCATCTCTTGGTGTTTTATATCTCCTCCTTCCATTATTCCCAGGTATTTGTATCCTGTCTCATCTATGTGTTTGATGTTGCTCCCATCTGGTAGCTTTATCCCTTCAGTTTTCGTTACTTTGCCTTTTTGTATGTTGACTAAGGCGCATTTTTCTATTCCAAACTCCATTCTGATGTCCCCAGATACAATCCTTACAGTCTGGATTAGGGTATCTATTTCCTTGATGCTCTTACCATACAGCTTGATGTCGTCCCATGAACATCAGATGGTTGATTTTGTTGCCTCTTTTCTTGAGTTGGTACCGGCATCCATCTTCTGTAGTACCTTTTGTCATGGGAATCATGGCTATATATTATTATTATTATTATTATTATTATTATTATTCAGAAGATAAGCCCTTATTTATACGGAACAATCCCGCCAAAGGGGCCGGCCATTCGTTTGAAAGAAGTAACAGAACATAACAGGAGACGCAGAGAGCAAAGATCAGTGATTAAGATGCAGCATTCCCCAGAGATCAGATGAGTTAAGAATTTGCGGAATGAAGGAGGATAAAAAACTCGATCTCACAGAATCAGAAACTTGGAATGAGGAAATACCTCGGAAGATGAGAGGTAATGTACAATTAGAGAGGACTACGGTAATAGCGTTCGATCATCGGGAGCTGAAACAAGAGGCACTGAGTTTTTTTGTGAAAGGAATATATGAGGATACAATGACCTAAGGACGCTTTGTAGTAAATGAATGAATGAATGAATGAATGAAGTTGTGAATGGAGGGAAGGTTTACTCATTATAGTAAGGCCTGCTTTGAGCACTCAACTGTGAGTGTTAAATTGGTTTATATATATATATATATATATATATATATATATATATATATATATATATATATACATATATATATATATATATATATATATATATATATATATAAATAAATATATATATATAATATATATATATATATATGTATGATATATATACATCCATAGATTTATGTGTGTGATATTTAAGTATAAATCAAACAAATTGATACCACTAAATAAAAAAGACAATACTCGCAAAGAAATGACACTCAAAAATAAAATAAAAAAGTAAAAAAAAAGCTACTTCCTAGAAAATCGTCAATTTACTCATAAAAAGTAAATTGGAAAGTTATTCGAGCCGTTTTCTTCTACTTATGTATCACTTGTTATCGTAATAAAAAAAAACTATTCATTAAACGTAGAGTTGATACAGACACAGACACACTGATACCAATAATTAAAGGAGATTTTTTCATTTGTTTTTCTTTTAAGAAAGATAAGAAACAAACAACATAGCTCTTCATTTCATTTCCACCCTGACTCTTTCTCTCAAGATTTCCGTGTGGGAGAAAACTCGAGTGGAACTCGGGTAGTTACGAAATGACTCGGCCAGGTGCTTGTTTGATGATACAGAGATGACCTCGCCTGGCCTGAAAATAAACTGGGTCATTCCTTCCTCCCTGTTCTTCATCAGAGGCCGAAGAATCTCTTCTTGGCCAAAGGGGAAAAGCAGAGGTTTCGAGTTTTGCAGAGAGGATGTGGAAAATATAAGCATTTTTCTGTATATATCTATCTTTGTTTTTATTTTTTGTTTATTTATTCAGTGCTTTGTTGTTAATTTAATTTAATTGTTTTCGTTTCCAATCACTGATTCCTTCTTTCTTTATTCTCTGTGACCTTTTGTTACGTCTCTCAAATGAACACTATAATATTCTTTTGAAAGAAAGTTGGAATTTCGAGTCAGTGTTTATTTATTTAATTTTTGTTTGTCCAGTGCTATGTTAATTTTTTTACTTTACTAAATAATCAATCTCCTCTTTCTTTATTTCCTATGACCTGTTACTTGTTTCAAATAAACGCAATAATATTCTTCTGAAAGCTTGAATTTCGAGTCAGTGGCCCATGCGCCTTGTTCCATAATAATAATAATAATTGAAAAAGAAACCCACAAATTCAATTTGTAACTTTGTTTTACTTCTAGTATTTTACAAATTAAGTTTTTACTCAACACTCGAGTACTTTCAGGCCCTTCTGTGGCCCATTCTCAAGAGATGTTTGGGATGTTTAGCCTGGGTCAAGGCCCAGCAGTCTTCTGGAACTTCTTCTCGTTGTGGTGTCATTTATGCGATGGCTGTTCTGGTTTCTTGAGAGTTGCCAATCCCCTCTTGTCGCCTCTGATATACCTGAGCTGATGGTCAATGGGATTCACCTTGTGGTAAGGGTGTGGTCCACACCGAAAGTCTGTTGGGCAGGAAACCTAATCTCCAGGTCAGCAGGGTCAATCTTAGCTTCTTTTAATATCAAAGCTCGGCTTATGGGATCTTCTGAGGTAAAACCTTTGTTTCCTTCAATTACTTTGATCTCTGATAAGCGCACCTTCTACTCCTGTGTACTAATTTGTTTCTTTTGTATATAAGCCTACTGTTTTTGAAATCCATCTTCCTATGGTCATTTTTCCCAACAATGTCTAGCTATAGCACTCCCTGAGAGTTAAGCTGTACTGCCCCTTCTATGTTCTTGGACTCTAGTCCTTATTCCCCTACCTGATTCCCCCACATATCTGTCTCCACAATTATTGCAATTGATTATGTATACCCCCGCTACATCATCTGTATTACTGTCTTCTCCTTCCAATTTATTTTTACATACTTTGTTTTTTAAAGTATATCAATGTATATACAAATTTATATTGACTTTCTTTCATTTTTGAAGTGATTTGTTTCATTTTAGGCATAAAAGGGAGGGCAACTATTTTCTTGTTTTTCTATTCCATGTACTCTCTACATTCGCTCTGTAAAATATTTTTCTAGCTTTGTTGAGTGCCCTTTTTCTGAAACCATTTCCGGTATGCTAATGCATCGAAGCTTTTATCGATGTAATTTATTTCTTGCTCTATCTTGCAAGGGTCACACGTTCTCATTGCCCTAAGAAATAAAAACCTGTTAGAACCCCTATTTTTTATATCATGACTATGAAAAGAGAAGAAATGAATATATGAGTTTGTTATGTGTGGGCTTTCTATATGTGCTGAATTCTATCCTGTTTCTTTTCTTTCTATGTATGTCTAAAAAGGGCAGTTTATTATTGTTACTTTTCTCTAAAGTGAATTGGATATTGTTATCAAACTTATTGAGCTCATCTAGAAAAGTTTACTATTTTATTTCCATCCCCTTGCAGAATAGCAAAAATATCATCACGTATCTCCACCATCCTTGCAGTTTTAAGTTAGGGACATTCACATTAGGAACTATATTAGTTTCGAAATATTCCATATAGATGTTAGCGAGTATAGGTGATAATGAGGACCCCATAGCTACTCCATAATTTTTGTTTGTAAACATGTCCCTCAAACGTGAATTAAGTATCACTGACACACAATTTGATCAACTCCAGGAAGACGCCTATTTCGATGTTTGGGATTGAAAATACCCTCATTATGTTTAGTCTGTAGGAATTCTAATACTTTATCTAAGGGGACATTGGTGAATAATGCTACTACATCAAAACATAAACCATGTGTCCCTTTATATTCTTTTTCTTAACTTTGTCTATGAAATCTACTAAATGTTTAATATGGGATTCTGAAAATATACCTAAGTATATTTCCTATTCTCCAGCTAACCACACAGCTAAGTTTTTTGTTAGGAGGGTAGTAGAAGGTGCGCTTATCAGAGAGATCAAAGTAATTGAAGGAAACAAAGGTATTACCTCAGAAGATCCCATAAGCCGAGCTTTGATATTAAAAGAAGCTAAGATTGACCCTGCTGACCTGGAGATTAGGTTCCTGCCCAACAGACTTTCGGTGACCACACACCCTTACCACAAGGGTGAATCCCATTGACCATCAGCTCAGGATATCAGAGCGACAAGAGGGGATTGGCAACTCTCAAGAAAACCAGAACAGCCATCGCATGAAATTCACCACAACGAGAAGAAAGTTCCAGAAGACTGCTGGGACCTTGACCCAGGCTAACATCCCAAACATCTCTTGAGAATGGGCCACAGAAGGGCCTGAAAGTACTCGAGTGTGGAGTCAAACTTAATGTAAATACTTAGAAGTAAACAAGTTACAAATTGAATTTGTGGGTTTCTTTTCAATCGTCAGAAGAAAACTGAAAGAAGTTTTAATAATAATAATAATAATAATAAGAAGAAGAAGAAGAAGAAGAAGAAGAAGTAGTAGTAGTAAGTAGTAGTAGTAGTAGTAGTAGTAGTCATTCTTCTTTTGTAAAGTTTTGACGATGGATATGATTCTGAAGAGATGGAGAATTAACATGGCATCAGCGGAGAACAGCTCACCTGAATGAGATTTATGAATGAATGAAAAACATTTGGCCAAGGCAGGCTATGACCTTTGTCATCATACACTTGG
>NC_087221.1:46185653-46198153 GCF_015104395.2 Macrobrachium nipponense
TAAAAGTTTAAAAAACATTATGTCCATTCTAATTTCTATGATGCTTCCTAGGATCCACTGCATTGATTATTGCTTGCAAAATATTATATTAGTCCTTAACGAAAGCGTGCCTTCACTACTTAATGAAGCAGTTTACGGAGAAGCACAGTCTTATCACATGCTGACTGATAATCAAATTAAAAATAGAGATAGAAGATAAAGCACGTATTCAAATAAAGAGAAATGTGGCTAATTAAAAGAATCTTTAAGGAAGATTATTACATAATGTCAGTAAATGATGATATTCATCCAATTCTCCACGCACACACGACCAGGCTAGTGAAAAGATACTATTAGTCGCCGTAAGCGGTGAGATAAAGGATAAAAGATGAAAGTAGAGATAAAGCAAGGGACACGGGGCCATAAGGAAAGCGATTAACTAGCCAGGTGACACCTCCTCCTCCAAGATTAATTAGTAATGAGCTGTTATCGCCACATGGCTGCGATAACTCGCCTTTTGTAGCGCCGTCCCCTTTTATCTGGATAACTGTATTATCCGGAGTGATAATAGCGCATAGGAATTTTAATTATGGGGAGAGGATGATGGCAGGAGGGGTCTTTGGGGGGGATTCTACCACCCCCCCTTTGGCTCCCCTTGCCCCCCCTTCCCCCCCAATAAGTCCCCACACCCCCCACTCCCCCCATTGATATGAATAGTTGACTTAATGGCCAACCAACCACCGGGTTATAAGACATAAACTTTAATAGAGGGCGTTTTTCTGGATCTTTATGCAGGGATCTTTTGGCGGAGGTGAACCTGGTAATTAATAAAAGCGGAATTGCCCCAGCCTTCATTTTAAGGGAGGTGGGAGGGGGGCGGGGGGAGGGGCGGCTAGGTGAGGCGGGGGGGACTAAAAGTGGAGGGAGGGAAGGGGGGGTTGACGAGGTTAGGAAGACGAGGAAGGGGGGTGTGGTTTGTCCTTATAGAGTAGGGGGGGTGGGGGTTCACCTAAGCAATATCACTCGGGCGTTTCGGTCCTCCTCCTCCTCCTCCTCCTCCTCCTCCTCCATCCTCCTCCCTCCCTCTTCTTCTTCTTCTTACTTCTCCTTCTTCTTCTTTTTCCTCCTCTTCTCCGGAATTATTGTTGAATCACAGATTCTCATCCAGATGTCACCGCCGTATCTGAAAAAAATGCTATCAAAGACGGACAGGCATTATCTGCCCTCATGCATCCGACCTATGTTGCGAATTCGAAGTATTTGCTGCTATTCTAGAGCCGGAGGAATCGGCGGCTCTTAAGCACTCTTGGGATCTAGAGGCTATAATTAGGTATAGAGCAGAGAATCTGCGCTGGTCCTTGTCGGTAGGTGTAATTGTGCGTATCTGCACGGAGATGCAGGCACTCGCCTGAATTTCTTGGTTGAGTTTTGTAAGAGAATTAATTTCAACGAACTGACCGTGAGATGTTATCTGTCTTGTTTTCATTTGAGAAACATTACTTGTTAAGATGATGTTTGTTTTAATTTGGAAAAAAAAGGTAACCTTAAGATGTCTTGTTTGTTTTCATTTGAGAAAAATCCGCCGTAAGATATTTCGTTCGTTTGCTTTTCAATTTGAGAACCTAATCTGTAAGATATTTTGTTTGTTTTCATTTGAAAAACATTACCTGTAAGATATTTCGCTTGTTTTCATTTGAGAACCTAATCTGTAAGATGTTTTGCTTGTTTTCATTTGAGAAACGTAAACTGTAGTATTTTTTTTTTCTTTTGAGAAAAAATTATACGTTAGATATTTTCCTTGTTATCGTTTGAAAACCTGTACTCTTCACTAACTCACTAACATTCCAAGGGAGAAGTCTTCAAATCATAATATTGATTTCCTCAGTCTATGTCATTTCTCACCATTGTATCCCACTTGTAATATTATGTTATCAGTCTATGCCACTTTTCAGCATTGTATCCCATCTGGAATATGATGACGCTCCCATTGTTTGTTTTTGATCAATTGCATAATTCAACATTGTATCCCATATGGATTATGATGAAACTCCATTGTTTATTTTTGATCAATTGCATATTTCAACATTGCATCCCATATGGATTATGATGACGCTCCATTGTCTGTTTTTGATCATTTGCATATTCGTGGACCCACTGCAGTATATACTTAATAGTTTTCAGCAAAGATCAAGTTGATATCACGTACCATCACGCTAACGAATAAGGACATTATGACAGCCATAAACGGACACCGGCAAAAAAAAAAAAAAAAAATTCAAGCAATTCGTTAAACAAAGCACAGATCATATCCACACAGGAGAAATGAAAAGGAAGCAGAGTTTACGCAGTATCTCTCGAAACCAAGAATGTCTCCTAGTTAACGAGCCACACCTACCAATGGACATCAGAATGCGCTGCACTCATTTCCATGCTGCCACCAGGCAGGGGAGAGAGAGAGAGAGAGAGAGAGAGAGAGAGAGAGAGAGAGAGAGAGAGAGAGAGAGAGACGGATGACAATAAAAGAATGTTGCCTTCTCAAACAACACTTGAGAGCGAGCGAGAGAGAGAGAGAGAGATTATGAAACAAAACAAAGAAAGCTTCGTCTTAAACAACCCAAAGAGAGAGAGAGAGAGACCTTACCTTACAGACCTTACATCTTGTTCTTGTTGCCCAGGTCCCCTCAGTGTGAGGCACCTCTTAATGTCCTACCGAGAGTTGCTAGTACATCTTCCGGTATATTGCATCTTCCAATCTTGGACTGGTCTGGGATGCAGTTTAGATATTTGTTCGAGCTTATTCTTAAAACACATCTACGCTCACTCCTGAATATAATTCCTCAGATGAGCTGGCAACGCATTGAATAGACGCTGCATTATCGATGCTGGTGCGTAGTGGATTAACCTGCCCTCCTGTGCTTTCCTTATTTTCCTGGTATATTTTTGGGACACTATTAATCTACTCTGCTTGCTCTTTTCGATATTTTTAGTTCCATGATATTTCTGCTATCCTTCTATCTGTTTCCATGCCTGAATTATCATGTAGCGTTCTCTTCTCCTTTCCAGGACTATATAATTTTAAGAGAGAGGGAGAGAGAGAGAGGCAACTAAAATGTTTTCTCTCAAAAAATACTAAAGAAGAGAGAGAGAGAGAGAGAGAGGAGAGAGAGACGAGGAGAGAGTTTTTTGAGAGAGAGAGAGAACAAATAAAATGTTTCCTCTCAAAAACACTAAGAGAGAGAGAGAGAGGAGAGAGAGAGAGAGAAGTTTCTTCTTAAACAAACAAAACTTGAGAGAGAGACAGCAGAGAGAGAGAGGAAACAAAAAAAAAACAAAAAGCTCTTAAATACTTCTTATTCAGGGCGTTAATGGGTTTAGTATATGATTACAAAGACGAGTCTACAATGTCCACCAGTCTCATCTCAGCCCCTTCCCCCCCCCTCCTCTCAACCCCGCCCCTCTCCCATCCCTTCTTCTCCTGATCCTCAAATCATCATGGCGAATAGCTTCCAGGAAATGAATGTCTGGAATGCCGTTCCTTCAAAATTCTTTCGGGTGGCGGCTGACAGGAGGAAGACGATGGTGGTGGTTGTAGTGGTAGTAGTGGTAGTAGTAGTAGTGGGGCTACTTGACACAAGACAAAAGGACTCATATACTCCTACGTTTTCCAGACCCGGTCTGGATCTGGTGTGATACCTGTTTCGATTTGGTCTGGAAGCTTAATAGGTCTTGCGTACCGCGAGGAGAAGAAGAAGAAGAAGAAGAAGAAGAAGAAGTAGTAGTAGTTTCCAGTCCTGGACAAGTACTATACGATATCTTTTGTTCTGAGAGTACTACTACTAGGAAAGAGCTTTTACAACTTGGAGGGCTGGATATGACCAAATTTCACGATACACTCAGAACGAGTACAGTATAAGATATATATATATATATATATATATATATATAATATATATATATATATATATATATATAATATATGGTATTCGTTCTGAATATATGGTAACTTCTGGTCACATATCTATATACACACACACACACACACACACACACACACACACACACACAAAACATATATATATATATATATATATATATATATATATATATATATATATATATATATGAAAAATACAAATTTCCAAATTTCCAAGAAAATTTTTCAATAAAATGTCCAGATTATGTGTGTGTTTGTGAGTAGTATCTGTATGTGTACACATATTTATATATAAAATATTCCTATTGGCAATCTTTCTCTCCGAGCGGACTATGTACAAGCCCTTGGCCTAATTATATCAACAGTCTCTCAGGATCGGAAACCAGCTTTAAACCGATAAAGAAAGGAAACGCAGATAACAGGATGAGCTCCGTAACAAAGAGTCTTAAAAGATTTGAACTCCTGCGAGACGGAGCTTGTATAATAATCCCTCCCAAAGAAAATCGAGACAATATATGTATACGTTGATCATCGCGATGATAGACAGTAAGCAGAAATGAGCAGCTGTTAAAATGCGGATTATGCTAAAAAGGACTAAAAAAGGGACCGTTTGTGAAAGACGTTGAAGAGATGGTTTGAAATTTAATAACAAAAGACAATAAAGAGGAGAGAGGATTTAGGAGAGTAGAACTGAATAAAGGAGTTTAGGATAACGCTAATGTAACATAAAAAAGTATTTGTTACTGACCAAAAAAAAATTCCGTGTCATTTTTAAGAAACTTGAAAAAAATGTCCAAATCATCAAGAAGCTTTAAAATGAAATGTCCTGATTTTTAAGAAACTTAACGAAAGTTACAAAATTTTCAGGAAACTTTTAAGTAAAATATCCAGATTTGAAAGATACCTTTAAATAAAATGTCCAGATTTTCAAGAAACTTTTAAAGAATATAATAAAATGTCCAGATTTTCAAGAAACTTTTAAGTAAAATGTCAACATTTACAAGAAAATTTTAAGTAAAATGTCCAGATTTGCAAGAAAATTCTCAATAAAATGTCCAGATTTTCAAGAAATTGTTAACGAAAATGTCAAGATTTTCAAGAAGCATTCAACATAAAATGTCCAAATTTTCAAGAAACTTTAAAATAAAGTCCAAATTTTCAAGAATCGTTTATAGAAAATGTCAAGATTTCAAGAAACTAAAATAAAATGTCAAGATTTTCGTGAAATTTGAAGACTTAATATTTAGTTAAATAACTCAAAAAATTTAAAAATCACCCGAAAATTAAGCCATCAGACTTCGTGAAATTGAGAGTTAAAGGAAACCATTAAGATTATTAAAAAGTTATATAATGATATGTCAAATTTAATGTTTGTACTGTATAAAAAAAAGAATGACTCAGAAACACACTTTGACTCAGAAACACACTTTGCCAATTACTGAAACGAAAGAGGCTCGCTCCAGCACTGAGTCACGACCGAGAGAGAGAGAGAGAGAGAGAGAGAGAGAGAGAGAGAGAGAGAGAGAGAGAGAGAGAGAAGTCCTGCAACACGCATAAAGCGTTTCATTGTGCGACCTCGATCCCTTTAGCCAAGGCGATCCTTGTGATTAACCTGGAGGAACAATAGGAATCCCACTGCATGATCCTGAATCAGTTTAAAGGCGTTCGAATCCCATTGCCATTGTAGAGCTCTGCCTTCGAGATCGGTCGTTTCTGGCCATCTTGTTAAACGCCAGACAATTGGATGGGCTCTCTTGTAAATAACGAAAAAGCGAAATGGGTCTCTCGAGGTATTACTCGGACACTCGGGCACAAAAAAGGAACTAACTAGAACACATAAATGCCATTCGGTAGATATACGAGACATCTCTCTTACTATTCTTGTTTCTCTTTATTTCTCTTTCTTTTTTTTTTTCTCGAGAAGAAGAATCGCGTTCGATACACGACTTTTATTGTTCGGCCGTTGGTGCGACTTGTCCCTCATACTGCTCGCTCGGTTGCGGGTAATGAGAGCGAATTAATGAGAGGTAATAAGAGCGTCTTTAATGAGAACGAATTCTTCATGACTTGTGTGACTGATTACGAGCGAGTTTCTTGAATATGACTTGCAGTAAAAACGGAGTAAAAATCTATAGTTATTCTCTCCCTGCTTGGCTAAGGAAACCAGGATGGTTTATTAAGAAAATCTGTTTTTTGAAAATGGGATTTACGATGTACACACAGACACACATACAGACCCATATATGTATATATATGACTGGTAAAAATGTTCTGTCACAACAGAATTCCATCTAATAAAAGGAGCCCACAAAAACGCCAAAATATAGAAAGTAAGTACTTACTTTTTATATTTTGTCGTATTTTATGGGCTCCTTTCATTATATATAGATATATATATATATATATATATATATATATATATATATATATATATATATATATATATATATATATATATATATATATATATTATACATATATATATATATATACATATACATATATATATATATATATACCCTATATATATATATATATATATATATATATATATATATATATATATATGTATATATAGTGTGGTGTGTGTGAGAGAGAGAGAGGATTTTTATTACATCACCGTGGAATAATTTAGGCTCACATACACCGAGCTACAAATGAATGTCCTTTATTATTCAACAATTCGATCTTTATTGTTCAATTCAATGAGTGATTCGTCATCTGGAAGTTTCGAACTCCAGATAGTGAGAATTTTTGCCACTGGACTGTCACAGAATTCTCACGAGCTAGCAGATTCCTAAATGTGGCATTTTTTTTTTTCTCCAAATTTTATTGTACTATGTTTATAAAAACTAAATGTATAAGTGGCTAAAGATAGTATAGGGCTGTAGAGGTCTTACCTCCGTCTAAGGTATGCTTTGTAATAAACGGACCACCCTGTAACGGATCCTGCTAAACCCCTGTAACTGATAATCATAGAGGGAAGGTAAGGGGCATAAGAGCCATACAGGACCTCACTCATACCCATACCCTCATATCCTTACAGGGAGGGTCACTTCAGAACCCACCAATCATTCCTGACTGCCCAGTGGAAACAGCTAGCTAGCTGTTAGCAAGGAAATCATTAATATCTCGTGAATGAAAACGGAATAAAAAGTGATGGGCATTACGTATTGTGTGAAAGAGAGAGCAAGAGAGAAGAAGAAGATGAGATTAAAATTAAAGCCGAACCCAGATGATTAACTGTGAGGAATGCTCTGGGAGAGATATAACTCATTTAATTTATGATCCATTGTGGTTGCTTTCTACAGTCATGGTCAAATGTACAGATAATGAGGTTTGGGACGACTAAGCTTAGGGATAATGCCCTTGAGTCGTGGCATTTCTGTTCACTTCTGATTTAATTAGCGTTTGTCTAGCCGGCAAATGCATCATCATTAGTTCGGAAAGCCTTGTATGCTTGGATTCCATATTATTATTATTATTATTATTATTATTATTATTATTATTATTATTATTATTATTATTATTATTATTATTATTAAAAAATACTCATAGTAGCACGAGTCTTCAAGTGGAGAAACAAATCCACAGTTACATTTACAAAACTGTGGATTTGTTTCTCCTTATTATTATTATTATTATTATTATTATTATTATTATTATTATTATTATTATTATTATTATTATTATTATTATTATTATTATTATTATTATTATTATCATTATTATTATTATTATATTCAGAAGATGAGCCCTATTCAGATGAAGCTGCCCACCAAAGGGGTCATCGACTTGAAATTCGACATTCCAAAGAATATTATGGTGTTCATTAGAAAGAAGAAACAGAATAAAATGCAGACAGAGGAGATCTCAATTATTAAAAAAAAAACCTAAAAGGGAAAAATAAATTGATAAAAATGCTAGTACAGTATCAAACACCAGGAATTCATAGTAACTATATCAATCATGTGTCCTGCTTGTTATTTGCTTCAAAAACCTTGCATTGTTCGTTATCTGTTTTTTAGATACGTAATTTACAGCTTTCGAAATATAAAAAAATATATTCTGCCATGTCATCTTGTTGTCTTCGAGTTTGATAAACTCATTGTTCAAGGTGTAGTCATCTCAATAATAAATTGTTACTGCATGTAAAATGTTGGTGATTATACGTCTTACAAAAGGAATTTCCTTAATACCAGTCTAATGATTTGCTTTATTTTTTCTTCAGAATACAGAAGAGTACGAAATATCAATCTATCTTGAGCTTGATTCATCATATTGTTTACACCATTCGAAAAGTTCATTTAGAGCAATTTCTTGCTGAATAATTTTGTAGAATTGACATGTTTAAATTACGGTAAGAGTGAATCAAAGTTACCTTAACCCCCCTACCCCCATTTCATTGACAAAAGACCCAGACTATATAAAAGCCAAGACCATGCAAATTATTTGTCCAAAACATATATATATATATATATATATATATAATATATATATATATATATATATATATATATATATATATATATAAATATATATATATATATATATATATATATATATATATATATATATATTATATATATATATATTTATATAAATATATATGATCTAGTGGTCATTTTTACCAGATACATAGGTAATTGTAATAGCCACAATGCCCTCTTAAACTTCTCGAATTATTCGTGCCTTTTTGGGGATACGCTTGTCACTACTAAGCCTTAAGATCCAGGTGCAAGAAATATGAAGAAAGTATGATGTCCGGTACCGGGAAACGAAACCGTCTTACCATAATTACGAATATATATGTATGTATGTATACATGCATACATATCTATGGAAACACTACATTCAAAGCAACGCATGATGTAGTAGGAAAATGAGCACCGTCTCAGAACGCCAACCACTATTAACCATAATCCCCCTTACCTTACCTTACAGACCTTACATCTTGTTCGGGTTGCCCAGGTCCCTCAGTGTGAGGCACCTCTAATGTCTACCAGAGAGTTGCTAGTACATCTTCCGGTATATTTTGCATCTTCCAATCTTGGATGGTCTGGGATGCAGTTTAGATATTTGTCGAGCTTATTCTTAAACACATCTACGCTCACTCCTGATATATTCCTCAGATGAGCTGGCAACGCATTGAATAGACGCTGCATTATCGATGCTGGTGCGTAGTGGATTAATGTCCTGTGTGCTTTCCTTATTTTTCCTGGTATATTTTTGGGCACTATTAATCTACCTCTGCTTGCTCTTTCTGATATTTTTAGTTCCATGATATTTTCTGCTATTCCTTCTATCTGTTTCCATGCCTGAATTATCATGTAGCGTTTCTCTTCTCCTTTCCAGACTATATAATTTTAAGAATTGTAGTCTTTCCCAGTAGTCCTAGGTCCTTAACTTCTTCTATTCTAGCTGTAAAGGACGCCTTTGTACACTCTCTATTGTGCAATATCCTTTTGATAGTGTGGGTACCATATCATATTGCAATATTCAAGTTGGACTACGAACATATGTTTTATAAAGCATAATCATGTGTTCAGCTTATTTTCTTGTTTGAAGTGCCGTAACAACATTCCCATTTTGCTTTACATTTTGCCAACAGAGTTTGCTATTTGATCATTGCATAACATGTTCCTATTCATCATCACACCAAGGTCTTTAACTGCTTCCTTATTTGTGATGGTCTCATTATTAGGTCCCTTATATGCATATAGCTTTCTTTCTCTGTCTCCATAATTTATTGATTCAAATTTTATCAGAGTTAAATACCATCCTATTTACCTCTGCCCAATCAATATACTTTGTTAAGGTCTCTTTGTAGAGCGTTCCTATCTTCATCACAAGTATTTCTCTACTTATTCTTGTGTCATCTGCGAAACTACACTCACTACCGAATCCTTAACATTATTGTCTATGTCTTCAATCATAATAACAAACAGTATTGCAGCTAACACCGTACCTTGCGGCACACCGGATATTACCTTGGCTTCATCCGATTTTCTCGTCGTTTGCAATAACTATCTGTTTTCTGTTGTGTAAAAATCTTTTAACCATCTTCCTACTTTATCCACGATATTGCTGTTTTCTAATTTTCTTCGCTAATATATTATGGTCTACTTTATCAAAAGCTTTTGCAAAGTCTAAATAAACCACATCTGTTTCATTTCCGCTTTTCATATTTTTGAATATGTTTTCACGGTGGACTAACAGTTTGGGTTTGTGTACTTTTTCCGGGTACGAAACCATGTTGTCCTTTATTAAACAAATTATTTTTTATTAAATGTTTCATAATATTTTTCTTCATTACCCTTTCATACACTTCATTATATGTGATGTTAGACTCACAGGCCTATAATTACTTGCCTCTAGTCTTGATCCACTTTTGAAAGTAGGGGGTAATATACGCTAATTTGGTGCTCATCATATATCTTGCCTGTATCTACACTTTGTCTTAATAATATTGCAAGTGGCTTTTGCGATAGAATGAACTACTTTCTTTAACAAAATAGCAGGAATTCCATCAGGCCCCTGCAGCAGCTCCATTTTTAATTTCATTAATAGCCTGCACAATATCAGCTTCATTAATATCTATGTCAGCTAAATATTCACTATTTTCATCCCTTACTTCTATATCATTATCTTCATTATCTATTCTAGGGGTGAATTCTCTCTTATATCGTTCTGCCAGTATGTTGCAAATTTCCTTTTTTTCATTCGTTAATCTCCCTTCAATCTCAGAGGGCCTATTTTCTTTATTCTTCTTTTATTCATCTTCTTCGCATATGAGTATAATAGTTTGGGGTTTTGCTTGATATTTAATAGGGTTTTTTCTTCCAAGTCCCGTTTTCATTTTCTTTTGATTGTATAATCTTTTTTTCTGCATTTTCTATCTTACTTTTTTAGTTCTATAACTTTCCATGCATTTTTTTTCTTTTGCAAGACCTTTTTCCACTTTCTGATTTTCTGGAACAAGACTTCTTCTGTCTCTTGGTATGCATGAATGATGTTTTCTTTTCTTCTTCGGTATATATTTTTCCACTATTATCTCCAATATTTTATATAATATCTCCGTATTTACCCTTATGTCATCACTTACGAAAATGTTGATCCAATCTTTGTTTAATTCTTCATTAATTTCTGACATTTTTATATTTTTACTGTAGAAGTTGTATTTTCCATATCCTTCCCACTTTTTCATTTCTGCTTATCTCTATTTTTCACTTGCTTTGGAATGAACTGTTAATTCTATTGACATTATGTCTGAAATACTCGCATTATAAACTATTATTTCTTTAACATAATTCATCTCGTTCACAAAATACTAGGTTCTAAAGTATTTTCCTTTCTTGTTGGCAGGTGATTTATTTGTTGAATGGTTGTATTCTAGTAGCATATCTAATAGCTTTTCAAATTGCCTCTTATCTTCTGCACTACTATTACTCTCTTTTTTATATGTATAAGTACAACCACAACTCCTATTCGTCTTTCCATTCTACGAAAGGAAAGTGAAGTCACCAGATAGGAGAATAGTCCAGTCCTTGTGATTTCTACATATATCATCCAATTTTTCAATTATTAAGTCAAATCCTTTAGTATTAGGAGGTCTATATATTACTATGTTCATCAATTTTTCAGATTCAAATTCTACCGCTATTAGTTCACATTCTGGAGTTACTATATGTTTCTCATATAGTTTTTCCTTGTTTTTTGTCTTTCCCATATATTGCGGTTCCCCCTTGATTCCTATTTTTTCTATCTGATCTATAAGTTTGGAACCCTTTTATTTGATCATCATTCCCAGTCTCTTGGGAATACCAGGTTTCACTTATTATTCATTATATCTATTTTCTTTTCATTTGGGTTGGGTTAGTTCTTCTAAGTACTCTATTTTTCTTTTTGAGTTACTCGTAACTAAACCCTGCGCATTCATCACCTATGATGGTTTGCGGTGTTTTCTCCTTCATTTATAACGATAGTAATAAGGATTTTCCCATGTCTCTTTCCTGTTCTGTATGTTGTTCTTTTTTTCATTCCAGAAATTCTGACATTAAAAAAATCCCAACTTTCTTTTCCATAATATTTGATCTTCCTTCATCATAATTATTCATTTTTGTGTCTGAATCTGCAATTTTTTCTCCGTTTCTGCATATCCTCTTGCATAATAAATACAGTTATTATCTCTTGAGTAGAATTTCGAGCTGATGCTTTGAAATCTTTGCTGGACGACCTCTGCATACTCATTGGTGGTTTGCTTTTTTTTCTCTTTTACCTGATATTCTTGATTTCTCTCTTTATTTGTTCTTTCTTATTTTGGATTTTATTACTTGGTTTGGTTATTTATTTGATTATGATTCATGGCTACAGGGTGCATATATTTGCATTTTTTGTCGAACTTACATCCTTTTCCTTCTTTTAGGTTTTTACATATTTTTGGATGCAGATCTCTGCAATCATCCCCATATCCATCTAAGTATGCACATTTACCATATATTTCATAGTTTTTTGACATATCTTAGGATGTTTGTAGTAACATCTTTCTCCAAATCTGCAATTCCCTTCCCTTTTCAAAAGGTTGCAG
>NC_087221.1:46203153-46212564 GCF_015104395.2 Macrobrachium nipponense
GTATCATTGTCATTATTAATAATTATAATATATATTATCATCATTAACAATTATATTATTTTATGTCACTACCCTCTCTCCCCCCTCCCCCCTCCCACCCCCGGCACTTTATTTTCGCGTACTTGGGAAGTAAGCCTACAAATGACTTTGTTGTTGCTGTTTTTGTTGTTCTTGTTGGGGGCCGTAGAAAAGTCCTATGGAAAAGCCTAAAAAGGTCTGAAAAAGGCGTTTCACGTTGTGTCAAAGATATAGGAATTTTAGGATAGGATATTTGTGATTTATTAGAATGCAAATACAGAAATTAATAATGTGTATGTCAGACAATTAAATAACAATTATTTCCAGTAAGATATAGCGTATTTATTTCAATTTTCGTTGGTGAAACAACGCGCTATTTACCGCAGATTTTAGCATGCGTCCGAGTTATCTGGAGGTCGGATCACACCTGTTCCTCTCTATTTTGAAAATAAGAGACTTTACTAATTTTCCTACTTTTTCATTATCATAATATTAGCTTTTATATAAAATATATTATTATTATTATTTGTGAGGAAATCCAGAGTGATGCCCGAAAGCTGTCGTTTGTGTACTATATATATTTCTAAGATATATTTTCATTTATACCACTGTTTATTTCTTCATTATTTCAGTGACTCGTGCTAGTATGAAATTTTTGATATTAATTATTATCAGCAATTATATTATTAGCAGAATTCTATTTACCTGGAAATGTTGACGCTATTAAAATAAGATCCATTTACTATCTCTATCTCTTTTTTTTATTTATTTATTTTATTTTATTCATTTATTTATTTATTTTTTTGGAAAGTCGTTTGTGGAAGCATAAATCTAGACGCAAGAGTTCTATATACCTAAAAACTGTGACGCGATTAGAATTAATTTTCTTTCTGTCCCGTTCCTCTTTTTATTTATTCTCTCTCTTAATTCTCTCTCTTTTTTTATTTTTTTATTTTTATTGTTTATTTTTTATTTTTTTTGGAAAAAGCCATTTGTGAAATCAGGAGCCGTGAAACTAGCCCCTAATTGCAGCATTTGGCAACTCCCGGTATCACTTCCATCGATGTTTGGTGCCAAAATCGCTGACGTTATGCTGTCACGCTAAGCCGCTACATTTAGCGGATCTCCGACGGCCTTTTAATCCTCCTAATTGTTGACCCAGACTCCGCGTCCTCTCCAAACCAGGAACCGATCTCCGTGCGTCCTGGTTCGTAACTCTTCGGTTTTTTGTTTCATTTAGAAGTCGATAGTCGAGTGCGTTCGTCGCTTTCTCCTTTCAAGTGAGGTTGTTTTAATTTGGGGTATTATAATATATACTCCTTTTATCTGCCACACTAAAGGGTTATAAAAGTGTATTAAACTATATTAAGAATCTAGTCTGTCTTAGCTTTTTTTATGTTGAATAATTTCAACAATGAGTCAGTAAATATGTATGATGTATTTGATATGTATTTGTATATATTTACTAATTATTATTATACATTTTTTTTTTTGCTCTATCACAGTCCTCCAATTCGACTGGGTGGTATTTATAGTGTGGGGTTCCGGGTTGCATCCTACCTCCTTAGGAGTCCATCACTTTTCTTACTACGTGCGCCGTTTCTAGGATCACACTCTTCTGCATTATTATTATTATTACTATTATTATTATTATAATTATTATTATAATGCAGGAGTTGAACTGTATTATTATTATTATTATTATTATTATTATTATTATTATTATTATTATTATTATTATTATTATTATTCAGGAGGTGAGCCCCATTCACATGGAACCATCCACATGGGCCATTGACTTTGAATTCAATTCGTTTGAAATAAATTACAGAAAATCATAGGTGATGCAAAAAATAAGGATCAGATTAGAAGTCAAGGATAAATGAACCAATTGATAAATAATGAGTTACAGATTTTAATAAACTATTAAAAGCACAAGGAGAATTTTGAGGTTCTGATTGCAAAACAAAGAAGTGAAAAAATCTAATTTTGCGTTTTTAAGGTAAAAGTATATGCTTGCTATCATCCACACGCACGATATATTTCGCACGAAAAACATTAAGATAGATATACGAACCAAATTTCACGAGAACAGCTGAAAATAAACCATTTCTCTTCAGTGCTTCAGAAAGAAATAATTTAGGCAAAGGAGATTGGGGAAAGTGGTACTGAATAGTTATAGTCTAGTAATTTATCTCGTAAGATATTTCATCAGTACTTCTGTTGGGACTTATGGAGATGAAAGCGTTTATTTACGCTGTATCATGATCAGTTACTGCTGCAGTGTTGGGGGGTCTTGAAAGCAAGATTCTTTGGAAGCTTGAATTTCAAGTCAGTGGCCCCTTTGGTGGGGTGGGCTTGTTCCGTGTGGATAGGTTTCATCTATTGAAATAATAATAATAATAATAATAATAATAATAATAATAATAATAATAATAATAATAGTCACAATCCCAAGATCCTCGAAAAGGAATCTGGAAAAACAAGAGGCTGAAGTAGCTCCAGGACTCATGCTGAGAGTGATCCTAGAAACGGCGCACATAGTAAGAAAAGTGATGGACTCCTAAGGAGGCAGGATGCAACCCGGAAACCCACAACACTATAAATACCACCCAGTCGAATTGGAGGACTGTATAATAGACAAAAAAAAAATTATAATAATAAGTGTGTTTTTCCCTTAAAAAGGCAAAGGCCTATTAGAGTGAAAACCTGGCTTAAAAAAATAAAGGATTTTTAAAAGATTTAACAGAAAGAGAAGCACTTCGAAAACCCAATCACACGTCTTGTCCCTTTTTTCTTTTTTTCTTTTTTTTCATTCGGGCCAAGCAAGTGTGGTCGTGTGGTGCAACAAGACTCCTTCGCCTTCCGAGTTTTTGGCCAGTTTTTGCCCGGTTTTCTCCCTCCCGCATAGATTCTAAGTGCCACTCTCGCTTACTAAACCGCGAAGATGTCCCTCTTGGACTGCCCAGCCACCGCAGAAGACGCCAATTTCCTTCGGAGAAATTACAGGGTCGTCCCGGGACGGGAGAGCGGGGCGGCGGCAGGTCATTCCTGGTCGGAACACCCCGGGAGGCATATCCTCCATAGGAAGAGTTTACTGTGACAGTGATGACCGAGGAAACCCAGTGTAAAGGAGGGAGGTTGGGCGTGGCGAATGATAGGGTGGCGTTCCCACCCTCAGCATACTAACAGGGCTGCCGGGGGAAGGGTCCATCTTATCCAGGGAATGGGGTAGGGGGTGGGGGGGAAACTCCGCTATCTGCGCCCATCGGCTGTGTTCGAGAGCCAGGTCGCTAATTGCTCGGTTTTTTACCCTTCTTGCCACCGCTGGACGAGGAGATCAGTTCCCATCGCTAATTTCTCTTTTTGGAAAGATCGAATTGGGTGCGTGCGATGCTCTCGGGCTAGGCCTGTTTGTTGGGCAATGCTGGTCATTTGTTTTTGAGAGCTCTCTCTCTCCCTCTCTCTCTCTTATCTCTCTCCTCTCTCTCTCTCTCGCTCTTTATCTTTAAACCGGAAAGGCCTTAAAAATCAACCGTCCTTTTTTGGTATGCAAGTTTTTCATGATTGCCTTTGGTTTCATTTCATTTCTCTCTCTCTCCAAACCTCTCCTCTCTCTCACAACTCGCTATCTTTTCTAACAAATCGGCAAGTGGTCTTCTTTTTTCTCTAAGGATCTGAATGACTCTCATCTCTCTCTCTACTCTTCTCTCTCTCTCTACACACACACACACACACACACCCCACACACAACCAATAGCTGGTTTTCTTTTATTTTTTTTAAGAGCTTGTGATGAGATACGTTTTATTGCTTTTATCATCAACGCTACATGGGACTCATTTGCATAAGCGAGATCATATATGGGAGTCCTGGTCTTAATTCCATTACTTGTAAGGCAAGATGTGCACTTCATGCTCAAGTCATTAAGATGATTAAATTTTCCTCTCTCTCTCTCTCTCTCTCTCTCTCTCTCTCTCCTCTCTCCTCTCTCTCTCTCTCTCTCTCAGTATTCAATTTGGTCTTTCTACAGTTAAAGGGTGCATTTTTGGGGGTTTGTTAAAATGTAGATGCACACACACTAGGTATGTACTTTATGTGTAGATATACATTATATATATATATATATATACATATATATATTATATATATATATATATATATATATATATATATCTATCTATCTATATATAATATATATATATATATATATATATATATATATATATCATATATGTATATATATATAGAAATATATATATATATATATTTATTATAATATATATATATATATATATATATATATATATTATATATTATCTATAATATATCTATCTATAATATATATATATTTATATATATATATTATATATATATATAGATAGTGATAGATATATATATATATATATATATATATATTATATATATTTATTATAATATAGTATAAATGGCCTCTCCACAAGTAGGCATATATATATTAATGCATTTTTTCAAATGAATTTTGACATGTTCTCATCATACGTGTTTATCATATTTCTCTTCTTTTGGATATGTTTTCAATCTTTCAGTCTTGGGTTGTGCCATATGATTGAAGTCACATCTTGAGTAGTACTGTTAATAACAAATCATACAAAACTTTATAATTAGCTTTGTAATTAACCCAATTTCTTTTTAACCTCGGCCTTTATCTAATCAAGAGGAGGAATAAGTCAATTAACACATTTTTTCTTAACTCACTGTCCATGATCTTTATCCCCATACAGCCAACGCTATTAAACGGTCGAATTGCAAGTCATTCTTCTGGCAACGAGAGAGCAGGGTGTAGTACAGTGAAGGCCTTTGAAAAGCCTTTCTTAGACCTACATTCATTTGCAACTCACTAGTCAGATCCGCCTCTCACTTCCCCATTAGTCGTTAATAGGTTAATAGAGAAATCCCCATTTCGTATGGGAGTCACTGGCGCATGCGCACTGTTGTTGTGTCTTATGACGATAGCATTGCTTGGGCAAACGCATTTAGTGCAAACGTTGAGCTAGTGGATCAAGTTGTGTTTTTTTTTTTCTCATACCTCTTAGGCTGTCTGCTTGCTGTGGATATATGCTTGTTCTTCTCATAATGCAATTAATAACTTTATTCAAATTAATTCGTAGCAAAAGTATTTTAAAGTTGGTATAAAGCACTAGTGGATGTTTGAAACTTACTAATACTCTTAGGTTACAGGAAACAGGCATTAAGTATAAAACACGCAAAGCTAACGAATGCCTGTATATTTTGTACAGATTTACAATCTGAGAGGTAAAAATAGGTCGGTCTCGTTTTTGTATTGCCTTTTATGTCTTCGTACTGTTACTCATTCATTGTCATTCAACATGAGCCATTAAAATGAATAATCTATTTTTATCGTTATTTGTTATATATTATATTTTTAATATATTTACCGTACGTACAATCTGCATAGCTTTCTCACCCTAGTGATTGTTAATTTATTATCAACATACTGAATAACCTTTCTGGAGTTATTAATATTTTTCATAAATTTAACCTTTCCTGTAATCTGCATAGGTATCTTCATCTTAAATATTGTTAGCTTTTATCAATAACTTGTGGCATCAATAAGTGAGAATTATGTCGTAGAAAAAAATATAGTGAGAATTATGTTGGAGAAAAATATTACTTTTATGCCAAACTACACATAAGTACTGATTAATCGTGCAGTCGTTATGACCTACATGTTTTCAAGAAAACAAAATGTATAAGAAAATACACAATAAGATGTGTGTAGAAGCACTGACAATATCAAGTCTGAGGTTCGCCTTATGTTACCGGCACAAAAAAAAAAAAAAAAAAAAATCTTGTGTTGTGATGGGTGAATCTTCTTTTACTCACACACCTCCCCTCCCCTCCCCTCCCCTTCCCCTCCCCTCCCCTCCCCTCCCCTCCCCTCCTTTCCCCTCCCCTTCCCCCGACAAAAGAGACACAGATCCATACAAATGGGGCCAAAAGGGAAGAGAGAAATAATCTAAAAAGAAAAAAAAAGGATCTTGTATTTGGTGAATGGGTGAATCTTCTTTTTCCTCCCTCCCCTTACCCCCCTCCCCCTCTCACCCTCCCCTCCCTCGTTGTGTGATGTCCATGAAGCTCCTGAATTTAGGGAAGAACAATGAGCCTTTTCACCGAAGCATTCCTGGCGCACAGGTGGAGTCCATTGACGACTCACAGGTGAGTCTATTGATAAGGGCATGAATGCCTGTACGAATGATGGAGGTGAGTTGAAAATTCTCTCTCTCTCTCTCTCTCTCTGTCTGTCTCTCTTTTCAATTGTTTTTTTATTTTTTTATTGCTATTGCTTTAAATAGTTTTTTTTTTTATTTAGCGGCATCTTAAATCACTTGAGATTTAACTTTACTAATAGATTCATGTTATTATTTATACCAAAAATAACTACAGTTGCCAACGAAACCCTTTTGACTCAAATTCGTCTCTCCTCTTAATTCTCACAAGAACCTGAACCTCACTTGATATTGTTTACAAAAACCTACCGAGTCTCTATGGGAAGTAAAGAAATGAAAGGGGTAAAAAAAATAAATAGAAAAGGAAAAAAAATAGAAAAGAAAAAAAAAAAAAAAAAAAGCAAGTCGAGTTCTCGGTGAAAGAAAAGCCCTTCTCCTCCTATTCTATTGATTCGTTATTTCCTAGGCTTCGTTGCCGCGCCCCCCCCCCTTTTTTTTTGTTCCCCGACCTTTTCGGGGGTGTTTGGGGGAGGTGCGTGTCCTTTGATTTTCCGCACCTGACTACGTCCCCGGGAACAATCCTCCGTGACAGCGTCTTTTGTGGGGCTTTACCTTTGTCTTTGGACCCCGAGAGGTTCTCAGGCTGGGAACTCCAGCCCATAGGGGCCCCGGAGGAGGAAGGCGACGACGGCGCAAAGAAGTTTCCCTCGGAGGAGGAGACAGAAGGAGTCGAAACGAACTCAAAAAAACGAAAGAATAAAAAGGGAAACAGAAAGGGAGACAGGCAATGTAACGATACCTGATGAGTAATGCAATGCAATGCAGTGTAATGCAATGTAATGCAATGCAAGTCTTGTTTATTTACAGGCTCCTTCGAGTGATCTGTCTTATTTGCTTTCGAATTATTGTCTGTTATCTCTTCGTCCTCAATTTTTTTTTCATTTTTTATAAATTTGGAAGAGGATGGAGCCCGAGGCTTCCTTGCCAGTCATGGGTGACTAAATTTTTCCCACAATTAAGAGCTTAAAGTAAATTGTCTTCCATACCAGCCATGAATAATTATTAAATCAACAGGTGTATTTTTTTTTATGAAATATCCTTCAACTCATCAAACTTCGGTTATGTGTACACACTATATATATATATATATATATATATATATATATATATATATATATATATATAGTATATATATATATATATATATATATTTATCGACATAAAACTGCGCGATATTAATTTACCACTTTTTCCTTACTGCGATCTCTGTCAATTCACGTTTGTTTCAATTTATCTAAATAATTCGTTTTCTTAAATAAATGCATCATAGCAATGAAGGTCGAGAGATTTTATTCCTTATTTTCATTCGTAACCATCTTCACTACGTAGACACAGACTCTCCTCTATGATACAGGTCGTATTCATAACTTATAGAATTTTCCGCTGCATATAAACTTATTTATGCAGGGAAACGTCAAGCGCGCATATCATTATTAAATTTCTTAATTGGGCGCATTCCACTCGAATTATAGAGTTCAAGTCGAATCTTTGGCTTAAACATTCAGAACCCTTTCATTTCAGAATTAAGGAGGGGGACTATTTTCCTCTCCGGAGACCGATCAGAAACCCTTTGGAGGAGGAGGAGGAGGAGGAGGAGGAGGAGGAGGAGGAGGAGGAGGAGGAGGAGGAGGAGGAGGAGGAGGACTTCGCCCTGGCCCGTATCTCATCTCTCGTTCCCCCGCCCAAAATCCCCTTTTAAAAACACTTAGGGACTTCATTACCCTAAATGCAGACGTCGTGATGAGTCGGGCGTGTCACTCATTACGTGCTTGATGCCCGGCTAAATCACCGGTAATCATCCAGCTGCGAAACTGTACAAAAATCTTCGTTGTTGCCTCCTCCTCGAAGTCCCTCCCCCCAAGGAAATATCGTCCTTACGACGGAGGCTCATAAAGCCGAAGCCCCCTTTATTGTTTCTCGCCGAGCATACTTGCGCTCATGACCCCAGACTCATCAATTTCAGGTCTACTATCATAAAAACCTCGTTTGTGATTTACTGAACGATCGCCTATTTGAGGAGGTTGAGAAAGAGTACAAGGACCAAACGTAAATTCAGACCCGGTCAGCGAAAAGGGAAAATTGTTTTTCATCCAAAGTGAAATTGATAATAATATTCTACTACGGATTTCACTGCTTTCTCTGCATTTGCAGTAAGTGAGACTGTTGAATTAACATTCATTCTCGTTTTATTTTCTGAATAATAATAATAAATAATAATAATAACAATAATAATAATATATATAATATTATAATAATATATAATATATAATATTATTATTATTATTATTATTATTATTATTATTATTATTATTAATTATTATTATTATTATTTATATATTTTTTTTTGCTCTATCACAGTCCTCCAATTCAACTGGGTGATATTTATAGTGTGGGGTTCCGGGTTGCATCCTGCCTCCTTAGGAGTCCATTACTTTTCTTACTATGTGTGCCGTTTCTAGGATCACACTCTTCTGCATGAGTCCTGGAGCTACTTTAGCCTCTAGTTTTCTAGATTCCTTTTCAGGGATCTTGGGATCGTGCCTAGTGCTCCTATGATTATGGGTACGATTTCCACTGGCATATCCCATATCCTTCTTATTCTATTTTCAGATCTTGATACTATCCATTTTTTCCCTCTCTTTCTCTTCAACTCTGGTGTCCCATGGTATTGCGACATCAAAAAGTGATACTTTCTTCTTGACTTTGTCAATCAACGTCACGTCTGGTCTATTTGCACGTATCTCCCTATCCGTTCTGATACCATAGTCCCAGAGGATCTTTGCCTGATCGTTTTCTATCACTCCCTCAGGTTGGTGCTCGTACCACTTATTACTGGAAGGTAGCCTATGTTTCTTGCACAGGCTCCAGTGGAGGGCTTTTGCCACCGAATCATGCCTCTTTTTGTACTGGTTCTGGTTCTGTGCAAGTGTCCGGGCATTCGCTTGCTATGTGGTTTATGGGTTTCATTTTTCGTATTGCACTTCCTACATATGGGAGAGATGTTATTTCCCGTCTATCGTTCTTTGAACATATCTGGTTCTTAGGGCCTGATCTTGTGGCCGCTGTATCATTCCCTCAGTTTCCTTCTTTAGCTCTCCCCTCTGT
>NC_087221.1:46213064-46243064 GCF_015104395.2 Macrobrachium nipponense
AACACAGTAAAAATTCAACTTCATTGATTCTAACTTCAGTAGTGTTGATTTCTATCTTTTCCACTGACTACCCGCCTAATGCCTAAAACTAAAATATTAGTACACGTTTTCGTGAAAAAAGAGTATTCTAGATATATTCTAACAAGAGTAAAAATAGATTAAGAAAAGAAGGGTATAAGTCTATTCATACGTTTATATTATATTACCCACCAATACTGAAACTCGACTAGAAAGACATTTTATGATAATTTCGTACAGATATTTTATAAAAAACTATTTCCAGTTTAGTAATTCCTTGGTTGTAATCTCTCTCACATGCTTAATTGTAATGAAATTCATTAATAAGGGGAGGAAAAAAACCGCTAATCGAATAGTCTTTAACACCTGTCTCAGAACTGCATTTACCATCTCGTAGAACAACTGTAACTGGTTTTTATCTGAGGTGATTTTGCCAGTCATTAAATTTCCGGACCCTTGATAGGAAAAAAAACTACTTGATCTATCTATACTATTACGCAACGCTTCGCTCTCCCGTCTCTTTTGTGACTGTTCTATTTTCGAATAGTTCTTATTAATTATTTTCAATTTTTTTCTCAAAAATTTAATCTTCTTTTCAATTCGCGTTTTATCACTGTACTAGATACTTACACCAGATTTTCTGTACTTTCAAATTCGTTTTGCATTTTGTTTTTTTACCGAGGAAAGTTCGGGTCAACTGGCCAGACAAAGACTTTTATTGTTTTTTTATACGATGCTGAAGCTGAAAGTCTCTCTCTCTCTCTCTCTCTCTCTCTCTCTCTCTCTCGCAAATGGTCTTTTCTGTTCTTGCTATATGAATTTCAGGTTCAAAGGGATGTTACATAGAACCCTAAGTAATACCTACATTGCACCCCTTGAGGTGCACTGATGGCAATAACCTCCTACGTGGTGAGAAATGAGAAAAAAAAAGTTGGGGGGAGTTTTACTGATGGCCCGTAAAGGCTTAGCAACAAGTTCTAGCTTAGGGATTAACGAGGCAGCACAAAAACGGTTAATAAGCATAGACTGGCTATTGTTCATTAATCCTGTATTTGCTTATCGGTTGAAATATACCAGTTAATAAAACTGATTCAACTAGTCAGTCGGAGATTAGCATGTAAAAGAACTGTATCAACGCTAAATGTGCGGATCTTCTCAGCTCTCTCTCTCTCTCTCTCTCTCTCTTATCTCCTTATATATATATTATATCTATATATATATATATATATATATATGGGTGTGTGGTGTGTGTGTGTGTGTGGTGTGTTGTGTGATTAAAACAACGTTAAAATGTGATTTATGCATCAAACCTCACCACAGAAGAAAAACAATGGACTGGGTGTAGGTGCCAACCGGTTTTCGACTTTATTCATAAGCCATTGACGAAGGAACTGACACATTAGAGAGAGAGAGAGAGAGAACGACTTATTATACTTCATATTTTACTTCTCAATTCGCCCCTAACAATATAAAAGAAATATTATTCATGATTTTAGCCACATTCCCATCAGTGGTCACATAGTTGATTAGTTTCACTCCATCAAAGACTTCCCCAAGACCACATTGCAGCCCCTCCCCCCCTAGTTGTTACACTCTCTCTCTCTCTCTCTGTCTCTCTCTCTCTCTCTCTCTCTTATTGATGATCTTCCCTATTCCCCATCACTTTTCTCCCTCCTCCCTGCTAGAGCTTCCATCAGGCAATCCATCATGTCTTCCCTTCTTCTGTCACCCTCCCCCCCCCCCCCCATCTTCCAGATCACCCCACTCTACCCCCCCCCCCCACCCCCACCCATCCCACCTAACCCATGCTCCTTATTCCAGATCATCGTCGTCGTCGTATCCCTTAAAAAAAACGAGGGAAAAAGTGAAAAATAAAAAGAGCAAAAAATAAAAATAAAAGCGAGAGACAAGACGGGCGGAAAATGAGAGGATTACCACAGAGACTGGAATACCTTCTTTTAATTACCGTGGTTCTTCCCCCCCGAATACTAATTACCAGGGGCCCTAATCACCAAACGTGGAGGACCACGAAATTAGAAAATGCGATGTGCGCGGCCATGTTGCGTTTCTCTGGCGTTGTTTGCCGTTGTTGCTGTTGCTGAGTGCAAAGCTGGTGTTAATGCCACGGGCGTCAGGCCGCCTCCGCCCTAGCTGGCCCCCTTTAACGGAGAGGCTTAGAGAGAGAGAGAGAGAGACTATTTAGATATGACGGTCAAGAGTTTAGTGAATATAGAATCTTCAGAGAGCCGAGAGAGAGAGAGAGAGAGAGAGAGAGAGAGAGAGAGAGAGAGAGAGACTATTTAGATATGACGGTCAAGAGTTTAGTAAATATAAAATCTTCAGAGAGAGAGAGAGAGAGAGAGACTATTTAGATATGACGGTCAAGAGTTTGGTAAATATAAAATCTTCAGAGAGAGAGAGACAGAGAGAGAGAGAGAGCGAGAGAGAGAGAGAGAGAGAGAGAGAGAGAGAGGCTATTTAGATATGACGGTCAAGAGTTTAGTAAATTAGTAAATATAAAATCTTCAGAGAGAGAGAGAGAGAGAGAGAGAGACGGTCAAGATGTGTAAGTAACAAGAAAATCCCCCTGCTACACGAATGAGAAAGCCGTCTCCCATTTACTTTCTAATGCTTTCATCTTTTCCTGACCAGAATATAAATCAAGCCGTACTCCATTCATTCCCTTCGCTGAATATATTACGACTTCATTTCGAAAAACAATTAGTCTTTGGGTCGCAGGAAATCTCCCGCTGATGTAAGAATGTTTAGACGAACGAAAATGAGCGATTTATAAATTTTCAGGGCGTTGAGATCTTCAGGTAGCATGTTCAAACTATTTATATCTCAATAATGAGTTGACTGTGTTAGCATAAATGAATTTTTTTAGGCCATTTTCCCAAGCGGTCTGTTCCTTCATTCCATTGTCAGTAATGTTAATTCTTCTGTAAAATGCCTTTCTCGTTCATAAGCAAAAGATATTTATTATAAATAAAAATCGTCCACCATAAAAAAACACTGGGACTCAGAGGATTATTGATTTAGATATGACCTCTATTCATTTGGGGGAAGACTCACAAAATTGTTATTTTAAATATGACCTCTCTTCATTTGAGGAAACTTTAAGAAGCATTGGAAATGAGTAGAATGCTACGAACCTTTACTTCAGCATCTTAACAATGTTTGCCTGTGAGTGCAAAGCCTCATTGGAAGTATAAAAAAAAACAAAAACAAAAAAACACGAGTTATACAAGCAGTTCCAACAGGCTTATAGCAGCACATACATAAATAAAAGAAAGAAGAAGTTGACGCAGGTATAAAAAGTTATATACATCAATTGTTGTAAATTACTGTCTAATGAAATGTTGAATGATCACTAAACCAGATTCGATACGATATATTATGCAAAAACGCAATCTGCAATCAAGGTGATTTTCAATGCAAATTTAAAGATCAAAAGAAAACTCATTTTTTTCGTTCATTTCACCATTCCAGGTCGATTATGTATTAAGTTTTCACCAGAAACATCTAGTTATACAGGATAAACCCTCCATCCCCAAACCCTTCTCCCGCCCCCCGCCCCTCTCCCTGTGTTCGCAAGCACCAAAGCAGAGCATTAAGACCTCAGGTAATTTAATGTCCCTCTCATTCGGAATCCATTCGTCTTTATTTGTGGGGGTGAAAATACTTATAAACACAAGGGACCGATGATACGATTCTGCAATAACCAGCGCCCATTAAGCATCGGTTTATTGCTTTGTAACTTGCGGAATAGGTATCGAGAGAGAGAGAGAGAGAGAGAGAGAGAGAGAGAGAGAGAGAGAGAGAGATGACAGCGTAGGACCTGTAATCTGCCGTCAATAAAGTGTGAATTGGTTGCTTGCCCGACCCCCCGGGCCACGATGGTCTGGGATAATTAGGATGAGTTACTGTCGTGGTTGAAATACCCCATTCATCCACCACCTCCCCGTGTGTGTGTGTGTGACATATTCAGGTTCTGGCAGGGGGATTCATATCTCATTCCCGGGGACATCCTTGTCTTAATCTCTCTCTCTCTCTCTTCTCTCTCTCTCTCTCTCTCTCCTCTCTCTATCTCTACTCTCTCTCTATATATATATATATATATATATATATATATATATATATATATACTATATATATATATATATATATATATATAATGGTATAATATATATTATATGTATATATATATATTTATTAACATACATAATTTTATAATATCATATTCTTAATATATATATATATATATATATATATATATATATATATATATATTTATATTATATATATATATATATAGATATATATATATAAATATATATAATATATTATATAATATAGAGAGATGACGAGAGAGAGAGAGAGAGAAGAGAAGAAAGAGAGATTTTAGAGAGAAAAAAAAAATAAATAGGAGTCCTCTCTCTCTCTCACACTTCTCATCCCCAGCGTACTGCCTAAGCAAGACTTACGGCCGTTTGCACGTACCTACCACTTACGGCGCCGTTATCTAATACAATCATCAACTCTAATTTGATAGGTTGGTCAGCTCGGACTCTCTGGGACTCTGATCGAGCTGCAATTTGGTGCAATCCTTGCAAAGGGATGTTGCTATAATCAGCGGGCCGAGAGGATTTAAAAAGCGATAACCTTCCTATAAATCGCGACGGCTCTCTTCCGCGATGCTTTCTCGTTTTCAAATCACATGACGGCCATGACGTTTATGTATCACTTCGAGTGGAGTGGGTCCTGTGATTCGAGGGTCAGCGGTTTGTTTCACTTTGTTTTTTAGAGGTCCTGGTTTGATTCACTTTGTTTTGTCGAGGTTTTGGTTTGTTTCGCTTTGTGTTTTTTTAGCGTTGTAAGAAAATTTTTTTGCCTTTCTTTATTTTTATTTTAAGCTCAGGATGAAGATTTGGTTGCAGAAAAATGTATGTAGTTTTTGATTAAGCTGACCTTGTGTCAGCACGAGCTTTTGCTCACCGAGCAGCGCTCATAAAAGAAAAATTCATCATCTGAAGCACCTAAAAATGCAGTGTTTAAGTTCATTATCAAAAGTACCTTAATTCCAGTTGACGACCAAAAATCATTTATTCAGCTTGCTCCGTCGAGAATTTACACTTATTGATCTGTGTATTTCAGTCCCTTGTTTTCATTTATATTGCCAACTTAAAGTAATCATGGGATTTAAGACGAAGATATATTAAATTAAAAACTGAACAACAATGGCAAGCTAAATACCTCAAGAGCACCCTCCCGAATACTTTTGAAAATTTTGTAAATATTCTTAAGAAGTTTACTGTAAACATGAAATATTTATGTTGAAAATAACTGGAACCTACACTTTGATTATTCTTGAGGGCAAAATATAAATGAAACATAGTATCATTTTCCCAGAACAGTTTTGAAAAGTTTAGTCATTTTTCAGAAGAATTAAAAACAAGAATAATTAAGGAAACTGGGAGATTGATGTAAACATAAACAATTCAAGTTGAAAACGAAACGAATCGACGCTTTGATCATTCTCCAGCGTAAAATATAAATAGGAGTCCAACTGTCTTCACAGCTGACTATCCCTGACCTTTGATTGACCTTTGATTGACCTTTGATTAAGGAAGTCCTCCGTTATGATTTATGATACTGAGCAGTAAATATACACTACTTTTGATTAGGGCGGTTCAGACTCCTTTGTAATAATAGCTTGAAATATGAGGCAACATTAAGCCTTGTCTTTGTTTTATGGCTAAATAATGCATACGTCATAAAAACACGTATTTTTTTTAGGGGAAAAATTTTTTTTTTTTTTTTTTCTTTTTTTTGGATGAGGTTGCCAGCTTCACCTCTCTCTCTCTCTCTCTCTCTCTCTCTCTCTCTCTCTCTCTCTCTCTCTCAATAGAATAGCCAATGTAGATACTGGAAATAAAGCTTATTATTATTATTATGATTATTATTATTATTATTATTATTATTATTATTATTATTATTATTCTCTCTCTCTCTCTCTCTCTCTCTCTCTCTCTCTCTCTCTCTCTCTCCGATGATATATTCAAATACACAAATTTAGTATCGAATGCGAACTAGCGGAAAATTCATATATTTTATATATATCATATATATAATATATATAATATATATAATATATATATATATATATATGATTTTCACTAGTTCGCATTCCATCACTAAATTTGTGTATATGAATATATCATCGGGGGGAGAGAGAGAGGAGAGAGAGATGGAGAGAGGAAGAAGAGAGAGATAGAGAGAGAGAGAGAGAGAGTAGAGAGAGAGAAGAGGAGAGAAAGGATACATATATTGTAGAAATACAATGAAATGTATATATATATATATATATTTTATATATATATATATATATCTATATATATATATATACCTATATAACTATACATTATATAAATACATATTACTGTATACATGCATAAGTTTATTGCGCAAATCAAAGACTAAAAATTGAATATGTGAAACTGCCTTTCAGTGCTCTACTTTTGTACATAATTTCTTATCCGAATAGCCTCTCTCTCTCTCTCTCTCTCTCTCTCTCTCTCTCTCTCTCTCTCTCTCTCTCTCTCTCTCTCTAACGGTTACCGCTATTAAATCAGTACATGCGGAGGCAGCCGCTCTTGCCTGGACTGTGTACTGATAAAATGCTCTTATTTATGTGAGTGAGTCGGAGTGGTCTGCGAATATAAAAGCTTTGTTGAAACGATGAATGGGTGCGTCATAAATAGATTATTAACGCAGTTAATTATTGACATAGTTGCATTTCTTAACGGTTAATTCATTCTGCATTGTGAAAACTGCTCGGTGTTACCGCTAGAACTGATACACCTCGAGATTAAATGGAAATGAATTAGATATAGAATTTAGGCCAAAGGCCAAGCACTGGGACCTATGAAGTCATTCAACGCTGAAACGGAATTTTTATTGCAGGGGGTGAAAAAGATTGAGGGTATAACAGGAGGAAAACCTCACAGTTGCACCTTAAAACAATTGTTAGGAGAGGGTGGAGAGTAAGAAGGAAGGAAGAGAATATGAAAGGAGATACGGTAAAAGTAATGAAAGTGGGTGGAAAGTAAGATGGAAGAAAGAGAATATGAAAGGAGGTACGGTAAAAGGAATGAAAGGGGGTTGCAGCTAGGGGGGCACGCTGCGAAGAACCTTGAGTAATGCCTACAGTGTACCGCTTACAGTGCAGTGACGGCATTACCCACCTGAGAGGCCTTGAGATTAAAGGGGGAATTTTTTTATACGAACAAATAAAACAAAACTTGCAAGTGAAAAATAACACCAAGGCAAGGTCACCATTTTCAAATCACGTCAAGAGAGCTAAGAAGATGCGCGGCGATAGAATCTTCTATAGTGAAAAAGAACAGGTTTCGACATAGCCCGCTACTTTAGGAGACACGCAAGGCTTAAAAGCCTTTTTGGGTGTTGATGACATTCGCTTTCACACTTGCAGTTTCGTATTATTTCAATATACCTAGTTACTACATCATATTAAACCCTAGGCCGGACTTGCAGGAAGTAGACGTGAATTGATGACTTTTCTCACTCACGTCAAGCGGGTGTCAGTGATCAGTTACTGAGAGTATGTTTCATTCAAGCAACAGTAAAAAAAAATAAAGCGAGAGAGAGAGAGAGAGAGAGAGAGAGAGAGAGAGAGAGAGAGACTGACTCAGCTCGTACACATCCGCACCTACGTGCAACCTCACACTACCACATCCTGACAGGTTTCATTTGTATGAACAATACCGCTCCTTCTTATCGAGGTTTTTGATAATATCTTGAAACATTAAGCTGGTGACCAGCCTCCCAACACCCCCTTACACCTTCCCCTGCCCCTACACCTTCTTCTGGCTTTCCCTGATGTCTAGCTCTGGCCCCCGTGTGCGTGTGTGTGTGTGTTTTGAAGAGAGAGAGAGAGAGAGAGAGAGAGAGAGAGAGATATCGGTAGCTCAATATGCTGTATTCAGACTGATTCATCATTCACTATGAAATTTGTATGCTCCTATAGATTTACAAGTCTTATTAAAATAGAATGTTTATTCCAAGTACGTATATTTTCGTTGGTCAACACAGTATCATCGAGACATGTACTTTTGAAAAGGGAATCGGTAACTTATAAAAACATCGGTTAATTTATCCTATTTCACCGATTCACACTGGCAGTTCATTTAAATTTAAGTTTACAAAATGGTCTACATCCCGGTTTTTGACACCAATAGTATATCTGATCATAAGCATTCTGGCTGATATCTTATTGGTACAACCGCTTCTCCGAGGCAGTCACACCGACAACGTCGTCTTTGTAAAAATGGCGTACAAATTACTTTTCCAAAGTTTGGTCCCCACCCTCAAACGAGATTTGTTACACACGGTTGGTCATGCTAGTTTTGTGTAGGAGACTTCCAGGAACTGCGTTTGCCCATGGGAAAGTCCTTTAGCCCCTTTAATTGAAGTTGGAGGGCTTTGGAAAGAGAGGGAGGGAGGGAGGGGGGGAGGGAGGTCGCATGAAAAAGAAGATGGAAAGTAGATTCATGGAATGAAGACCTGCTACTGTAAAGTCCGCAGTCAACCGAGCTTGGAAACCAATAGGTAACTCATTGTTGCATCAAGATTGGGCATCGATATTCATTTAGCTTTTCATTGTGAGCATTCATTTGCATCAGTGTACACTGCAACGAAAGTGCGACACTATAGTTTATTAAAATTTATATCTATTTATTTATTAATTTGTTAATTTATCTTAGATTTCCAATAATAATCAATTCCTTCTTTCTGTATTCGTTTCTTAATTGTAGTATTGATAAATCTAATTATTCACAAAAAAAATAAAAAAGGAAAGTTGGATTAACACTTCAGTATTTTGCAATTTCTCTTTTCTTTTTTTTATTTAATTCTTTGCCTTTATATATATATATATATAGTATATATATATATATATATATATATATATATATATATATATATATATCATTCGAGCTACGAATGTCCTTTAATATCCAATTCGCTCTACCTCGGAATTGATATATTCTCCTATATGTACCGAAGGGGAATTTTTAGTTGATAATAATTTCATCCCTTCATGGGATCGAACCACTGTCCAGTGGACGAGAACGAAATCAGGACGGACAGTGAAGTTGCCGAATCGGCCAATAGAGACGCTATAAGTTTATATAGATTCTGTCCTTACAAATCACCGTCGAACTCGGTGTTTTCGTAATTAGAATCGATATGAAACCCCCTCGCCTCTAAATATAAGCAGGAATATTGCAAAATTGTTTATATGCAAGTATGAAGTTTCCTTAGTGACGGCAACGATAACAGTAACGATAATGGCTGTTTTAAGAAACTGTTCGAGCCCCGTGTACTGGCTTCTCTCTCTCTCTCTCTCTCTCTCTCTCTCTCTCTCTCTCTCTCTCTCTGAAGAAGTTGTCCTTGATATTTTCAGCATTGCTTTTCCGTGAATTAGCGTCATCGAGTACTGTATTGGTAATATACTGTACTCTCAGAGAGAGAGAGACATCCGAAAATTAAATGCATTATGTCTGTGTTATCGATTCATGTTGTTTTTATCGTAATCAGTGTTAAAGTAATTTCATCGTCTGATGTTTATCATATATTCCTGCCGTGAAGAAGAGAGAGAGAGAGAGAGAGAGAGAGAGAGAGAGAGAGAGAGAGAGAGAGAGAGACTGTCATATCGATTCCTGTTTTTATCGTAGTCAATGTTTAATTTTAATCGTCGGATCTTATATGCTACTACTGGGATTATTCGTAGGTCAAGAGAGAGAGAGAGAGAGAGAGAGAGAGAGAGAGAGAGAGAGAGAGACTTATAAACAGACTAAAATGAGCAGGCAGTTGATGCATAGCACAAGCCGTCAAGAGACGCGGGAGACACATGAGCCCCTTCTGTTGAAACAAAGGTTGATAAACAGTCCGATCTCTGCTCCATTGTCTATCGGGTTCACCTGCATCCGTCTCGTTCATTAACGGCTATTATGTGACGTTGTCCGAACCCGATTACGAAACGGAGTCCCCCAAGGGCTCGGGAACGTGTTGTGAAATGCAGGAAGGGAAGTAGGCTGCTACGAGTTAATTGTGCTTGTGAGGAGTATAGTCTCGTGTTGGAGAACATAATCAAGGTTCTTTCTTGTTTTTTATTTTTATTTTTATTTTTTTTTTTTTACCAGAGCATGGCTTTATTTTTACTTCCATATGTGTGGAAGTGAGTGTGTGTGTGTGTGTGTGTGCGCGCGCTTGTTAAGCTATTGTCAGTCACACTCTTCCCCCAAAATATGTGAAATTTTTGCGAGCATTGTGCATCTGTAGGAATGAAAACAAAGAACCGAAAGCTAACCATTTAACTTGATTTTGAATATCCCGAAATTGAAACAAGTCCAGTTTAATGATTTAACTTTATTTTAGATAAATATCCCGAAATTTGAATTTAAATTGATTTTGAATATCCCGAAATTGAAACAAGCCCAGTTTAATGATTTAACTTTATTTTAGATAAATATCCCGAAATTTAAATTTAAATTGATTATGAATATCCCGAAATTGAAACAAGTCCAGTTTAATGATTGAACTTTATTTTGGATAAATATCCTGAAATTTTAATTAAATTGATTTTGAATATCCTGAAATTTAGACAAGTCCAATTTTTAAAAAAAAATTTTCACGCTTTCTATTTTACCCCTTCAGTAATTCATACCGTACTTGAACTTAACTTTTATACCATTACGCCATTAGTAAATTATAGAGTCCTGCTGCATAACTTGGATAAGAAAAGAGAATGTGATGTACAAAATAAATTCTGCTAATGCAGATACTGCGTTTAAGTGTACACTATTACTGTCATCTTATAATGGAGTCATGAAACATTAAAAAAAAGAGAGAAAAAATAGCTTTCTCTAGGGCGTCTGTTACTACTATGGTATCCAAGAAGCAGCAACAGCTGTTAGAGAGATTGAAGTAAATCTCTTGACAGCTTACCAGGTCAGTTCTCCCCCCCACCCCCCACACGGGCCCCCACCCTTTGTTGAAGGGCCCTTTAACGTAACCTCTGAAATAAGGTTATGAAATACAGGTAGAGGTATGCACGTAGACCGCCCTGGGGCAAATAGAATGCAAATTCAGGGAGTCAATTAGACTATGGCTTAAGAGCAGTTCAGACTATGGGGCTAAACTGCCGTGGTTAAGGATTAACCTCCCACTGTTATGCTAATGACAATGAATGACAGTGGCATGACAGTTTTTATATATGCTAGATATTCTGTTGTGCTATAAATACATCATGTAAGCTCCCATTTAGAAATAGAATATATAAAAAGATGAATACACATACTCATTTACATATATAAATGATATATATATAGATATTAATTATATATATATATATAGATATATTATTACTATATATATATATAGTATATATATTAATATATTAGTATATATATATCTATATATATGTATATATATATACATATATAATTTTATATATATATTATATATATATATATATATATATATATTATATATATATCTATTATATCCTTTATATGTATGTATAACTGAATCACGAAAGTTTGGAACGTGATAAATCCATAAATAAAGGTATAAGCCACGAGGGAAAAATAAACAACGGAGTTCCCGCAAGATCTTTCGACGTTCAAACGTCCTTTACTTAGCAGATGAACTGTGCTAAGTAAAGGACGTTTGAACGTCGAAAGATCTTGCGGAAACTCCTTGTTTATTTTTCCCTCGTGGCTTACACCGCCTTTAAATATGTATATATATATATATATATATATATATATATATATATATATATATATATATATATACTATAGTTGGAATATGGTATATGACTCATTTTGTCTCATACCCCGACCATACCACTTGTTAACGTTCAATGGATATTTGCCAATGATAAGGAATACGTGTTGTTTGCAGGCTTACTCCCCGAGTAAGCGAAAATATGAAAAACTTAAATTTGATAATATAGCAAAAGCCACCTCTGTAAATTAGATACAACAGAATGAAAGGTAAGACAGGCTAATGGATTCGTTTTTACATAAGTCCAGTCTAAGCTGCCTCTCTTTTCCTTCCTTAGAAGAAATGAAGAGAGAAAAGGGGGTCTTAAAACAGTAGTGGAAGGGAAGCTAAATGAAACAGAACCTAATTAGATCGTAACAAAGGGTTATAATGAATTCACAGCACAAAAGGCTTTCATCTTTTACAGGGAGTTTGGCCTTATCACTTATTGTCTCTCGGAAAAGAGGGCAGGACCATATATTCAGTCTCTCTCTCTCTCTCTCTCTCTCTCTCTCTCTCTCTCGTACACACACACCACACACACAATTCCTCACCATATCTCTCTCTCTCTCTCTTTCTCTCTCAATTCTCCACATTCTCTCTCTCTCTTTCTTTCTCTCTCAATTTTCCACCTTCTCTCTCTCAGTTCCCACCATTCTCTCTCTCTCTCTCTCTCTCTCTCTCTCATTGCCCTCCATCTTTTTCTCTCTCTTTCTTTCTCTCTCAGTTCCCCACCATCTCTTTCTCTTAATTCTCCACCTTCTCTCTCTCTCTTTCTCAGTGCCCCACCATCTCTCTCTCTCTCTCTCTCTCTCTCTCTCTCTCTCTCTCTCTCTCTCTCTCAACAGCTCTGTAAACAACAGCACCAAGACACGCCCACATCTTTTCACGCCCCTGCCTGAGACTCGGGTCATAAAGTTGGGCAAGAATAACCCGCAGAAGCCGGGCAACATTACCCTCGTACAGTCAGAGGAAATAACTGCTCCACAATAGAGTCGAAACGAGATAATGATACGGTTTCTGCGATCTGTACGAAGGATCCGTCAGTCTTTTGTCTTTTTTTGTGTGGAACATTTCCCCTTGAATGTGTTCGCTAGAAGTAATACCGGCTGCAAGGGTGGTAATGGTCATAACAGCATTAGGCAGCAAATTATGCGTTGTTGTCACTGCTAGAATGCGAGATGATGTATTTATTATTATAAATCTGCTGTTTCGCTGGAGTCGTGCAGATCGTCTGAATTAGACTTGAGCCTTATTACTTCCTTTGCCTTCGGTACGAAACGCTTCAATTTTACGAAAGCTTGAACAGCAATGCTGTTTTTGATGTTATTTGCATATGAAAACTGATTCTAAAAGGCTGTAACACACTGATATATATATTATAACATTGGTATACCTAAAAGATGATTTTTGTCATAGATATTCGAGCCGAAGCTAAACTGTTTGATATTTGATAGTGTTATAAAAAAAGTAAATTTAAACATAGGTGTTGATTGCTTTCAAAGTATCTGCATAAGTTCTGTTTCGCTGTTCCCCACAGAACCAAAACCTTCATTAACGGGAGTCAAGGAACCAAGAGCCTTGAGTATATGATATTATTTAAGATATCCCCCCCTCTTAGAAATTTTAGACTTTGGTATAGATGCAAAAAAAAAAAAAAAAAGACGTTTCGTGACAGTAAATAAAACTTTTAAGCTTTTTTTTTCTTTTTTTTTTTTTTCTTTTTTTCACAGCAAATGGACGGACGTCAAAGACCTTAACAGTGTTTTGTAAGAGGAGGGTTGTAGACCCCTTTATTTTTTTTACCACCTGGGCAAAAAAGTAAGACATAAAAACAGAATGTTCGGGTAAAGAATCAATAAGTAAAATGTGGAGAGTTTGAAGTTTTATTATTATTGTTATGATCTCTGGCTCATCAAAAACCATTCTTTATTACTATTTTGTCCCATGAGCTACTACTGAATAATACAGAGTTTATATCGAATGAAAACTATCCTTTATACTTTATGGGTTCAGTCTCGCGCTCCATTCTCTGCAAAAGGCAACTTTCTTGACGTGGAAGATGTCCTAATTTTTGTTGACTTTTACGGCACCGCGCTGCAAAAATCTCTCTCTCTCTCTCTCGAATTTCATCGCCCGTTAATTTGGTTTTGCCCCTCTTGGCAATTTTGAGACGTACCTTATGTGGTCATTGACTGACGTACACTAAGAGTATAGCCATACGATTCGCAATTGTTCGTCTGATTCAGGTTGAATGATTAATAAATTAAGTCCTTTTCGTCTCCGATTCAGGAAATTTCCCGTCGAATCCCCCACCTCCCCCCGCCGATCCGCCGGCGTTTAAATGGTTTCGGTTCTGTTTTGGCGGCGTAAATCAGCCCCCCTGTCATTCCTCCAATCAGCGAAGCCACAACCATAAACAACGCTTGTCTAATTACTGCTCCGTATCTTTCTTCGTAAATCACTGCGGAGTGTCTCACTTCGAGTGTGGGTCGGGTTTCTCGAGGGTAACTCGATGCCTCGGAGCTCCTCTTCAAATCCAATTTAATGAACGATAAGCTCGTCGTCAAGGCAGCGGAGACAACAGGGGTTGCGATGCCAATCTCGGCTCCGTTCGGCGTTCGTAAAGAAATTAAAATGCGATGCTTAACAGCGAGGAGATCAAGATGAAAAATAAAAAAAAACGTTCTGCAGAAGTTTACTTGAATGAACGTTTTATTATTTTTTTTTTTACTTTTTTTTTTGGGAAGGGAGGGGGGGGGGGGGGGGGGGGGCGGGAATAGAAAAACTACTCGATCATTCAGATCAGCCTTTGTACTCTCAGGTTGATAGGAGAACTCGACAACAGAGGGTTCGAAACGTGAGTCAAACACTTCGTGAAGTTTCGGGACTCGTGGTGATTCATGTAATGGCAAACGACGAAATGCAATCCAGTATTTGTTGATCATCAGATTGTACTGGCCTCTCTCTCTCTCTCTCTCTCTCTCTCTCTCTCTCTCCTGACTATTTACGACATAGCTCTCAATGGAGAGTTCGAATCATGAGGGAAACAATTCATGAACTTTCGAAAGAGCAAAAGACGAAATACTGTCTGGTATTTGTTGATCATCAGATTGCATCCTCTCTCTCTCTCTCTCTCTCTCTCTCTCTCTCTCTCTCTCTCTCTCTCTCTCTCTACTTGATTATTGACGACCATCCAGTACGTACGACGACCTGAAAGGCATCTCACAGGTAACTTGAGCTTGCCCTTTATGAATCTTAAATTCTCCGAAATACCTCTCGGTAACGATACTGCCCAAAACAAGCCACACGACCTAAGCTTTTTTTTCTTTTTTCTTTTTTAAGGTACAACAACGAATATCTGGTCCGGTCGTGAATCACTCTTCGAGAGAGAAAGAGAGAGAGAGAGAGAAAAAAAAGAGAAAAGTCGTCACTGGATGGAGTGATTGTGCTAAGGAGGGTACATACACTTTTGGCTCGTGTTCTCTGTCAATTAGACTCACACAACTCAAACAGGCTAATTAAATACAAGTGCACACAAGAAGGCGCATGCATGGGGCAAGCACACACACAGACACACACGCACACGCAGACACACACACACACACAACACACACACACACATATATATATATATATATATTATATATATATATATATACAATATAATATATGTATATATAATATATATACAAGTAATATATATATGTATATATGTATATATATATATATTATACTATATATACATATATATATACATATACACACATTCAAAGTATTTGTGCATGTATATTTGTGTTCATCTCTCCCTCAGTACATATATATACATATATATACATATAATACATTCATATATACATACGCAAATACATACAGAGGTTGAAATAGAGTGGTTACTATCAACAGCCCTAAATAATGGGGAAAATGCCAAGCAAAAATATTCGGTATAAACATCCCCACCTTTTTTCATAATGCACTATATTTAATCACGACTTTATTTAGATGAATATGATATATTTGATCACAATGATAATGGAAAAAATATATATATAATATGACAGGGCCTGCCATTAAAACTAGCAAAATGGGTTGCTAAACTAACCCATCTCAGTGGGAGACCTGATCATCTTATCTTTCGGTCTTAAATCTATGGCTAACTTTTTTTGGACGGTGACAGACAGACACAGGCGACGACTTCTAATGAAAGAGAAATCTTGTTATATCAACAACGGGGAAAAAAGTCAGAAAAGAATAATTCCTTTTTTTTTATTTTTTTTATTTTGGTCATTAGTGTCAGGTCTGATCCGATGCCACATCAATCGCTGATTTTAATGTGACAGCGGCTGGGTACATCAGGAGGTCTATATATATCCCTCTCTCTCTCTCTCTCTCTCTCTCTCTCTCTCTCTCTCTCTCTTTCTTCTACTTCTCCAACCACCTCTCATTCTCCTACCTCTTCCCCTCCCTTTCTCTCCTTACCTCTTCCATTCTTCTCCTATCCTCTCCCTCTTTCTCCCCCCTACACACTCACCCTCTCTTCCTCTATCACTCTCCCCCTTCTCTCCCTCACTCCCTCCCTCCTTCCCCAACCCTCCCTTTCTTTCCTAACCTCTTCCACCCTTCTCCTATTCTCTTCCTCTATGTCCCCCACACCCTCAACCTCTTCTTCCTTTATCCCTCTCCCCCTTCCTCTCCCTCCCTCCCTCCGCTCTCCCCGAAGATCGATTTATACGTCAGGGCCCGGGTGTCTCGCTGTCGTCAAAGGTTTTCGTTCGTATTTTCGAAAATGATTTATTTTGCTCCGCCCCTGATCGATTGGATATTCGCGCGATGCCGAGTTATTTTCCGTCTGGGTTTATGAAGACATTGTCTGTGTGTTTGTGTGTGTGTATCTTTGTGTGTGTGTTTTTTTAATTGAATTTTAACCGTTTGTTTTTTTGATTGGTAAGAGAATGGGATTTATTTATTTATTTATTTTTTTTTAGCGGGCGTGTTTTCGTGGCCGAAGCTGTGGTCGTTGTGACATAAGGTATTGTCGTACCTTTAATTTTTTTGTTTTATTTTTTCGTTGTGTCATTTTTACTCAGTTGCAAATTTTTTATGTATTCCTCTCTCCTTTTCTCCGCATAAACATACGTATATAATATATATATATATATATATATATATATATATATATATATATACATACATATACATATGTATATATACGTATATATATATATATATATATATATATATATATATATATATATATGACTGGTAAAATGTTCTGTAACAACAGAATTCCATCTCTAATAAAAGGAGTCTATAAAAACACCAAAATGTAGAGAGAAAAGTACTATATTTCAGAGTCTCTGAAATATAGTACTTTTCTCTCTCATTTTGGTTGTTTTTATGGGCTTCTTTTTATTAGATATATATATATATATATATATATATATATATATATATATATATAACGTAATATATATATATATATATATATTATATATATATATATATATATTACTACAATACATACATACATACATACATACACACACACGCAAACGATATGTATTACATTAGCACTTCTGAGATACCTTCAATGACCCCTTACATTGAACCAGCTATAGGCGGACCGAGATCTAAGACGGAGTATCCCCTCGGAAAAAGAAAATAAATAAATAAATAAAGAAAAAAAAAGCATAAAAGATTTCCATCAAGACGAAGGTCCCGAAAGAGCAAATAATCCAATCGCCCTTCTGGACAACGAAAACAAATCACTGGAGGCCAATCCAGGGCTGGATCAGCATCCAGGGATGGTTTGATCCATTACCGAGCGCCGAGGCTCTTTATATAACACTTCTCGTGGGTTCATCAATCAACACCTGAGAGACACACCTGTGTAGATGCGCAGACACACCTTTATACACCTATCTCATCGAACTGCAGGTTGTAGTATACTGCAATGAACATCTTGTGCGATGGATCGTTTCTTCTCCTCCACGGCTCTTGTTGATTGAGAGATGTTTTCGTTCCGTTGCTCTGTTTACATCACCACAACATCGAAGACTAGAGGCTATATCTATCGTACGCACGTACATGCACACATACACACATCCACACATACACGCACGCAGATCAAGATACACCCATACCCTCACACAAATCTAGAGAGACAGGCTAGGAAAGGAAACTGAGCATCAGGTCATGAATTCAATAAACAATGCATCTCGAACGAATCGAGCTCTCTCATAATTCCAGCTTTCATTTTACATGCATGGTTCCTCCTCTCTCTCTCTCTCTCTCTCTCTCTCTCTCTCTCTCTCTCTCTCTCTCTCTCTCTCTCTCTAAATTTATCGTGAACCAATTAATTTTGCTCTTCAGTCTTTTTGTTTATGAAGCCTCTTGAAGGATTTTTTTGTCTTTTTTTGGAGTCCTCTCTCTCTCTCTCTCTCTCTCTCTCTCTCTCTCTCTCTCTCTCTCTCTCTCTGGGAGTGAAATTGAAACGTACTGGGATGCGGACCCGAACGAGTAAATTGAAATCCCACCCCCACGAATTTTCTGAATGAACCCGTTCCTCAAAAGACTGGTTAGGAAACACTTACTGTTCGAGGAGGGCTAATGATGGTCTACAGGCTGATATAATCGCCGGTTTGTTCAGTGATTTTATCTTATTGCTCGGAGGTAAAGGCTCCTAATCCAATTTCCTAGGTTCGTAAGCAACTCTTCGTCTCTGCTTCCTTGTGCTGAAATATTTCAAGGTGTCTGATCAACTTTTCGTAAAAGGGTCTCGTTGTCTTATGATGAGTGGTAATCAAAGATACAGCAGCATGTCTGGAAATGGAGACACAAATCCACAGTTATGTATGGCTATAAAAATATTAAAAAATAAATCCTTAGACAGAGCTTTCGGGAATCTATTCGATTCCCCATTTCAGTTGGAAACTGGAATCGAAAGCTCTCTACATAGATTTAGTCAACAAATATATTAAAAAATAAATCCATAGACAGAGTCCCTTTTCAGATGGAAACTGGAATCGAAAGCTCTCTGCATAAATTTATTTTTAAATATATCTGTTTCCCCAGGAGCTATAATGTATAATTAAGGTGAAAACATGTATATATATTGGCGACGAAAAACGCTTAATTAAGCAGTCTTAACACAAAGGTGTTCGAAAATGTTACATCATATATAGGTAATTGAGAACTGTTTTAATATGAAAACATTTCCCCTCTCCCCACAAAAAGGCTGGTAATATCTGGTAAAGAGCTCCCCCCGCCCAACAAAAATATAAAAAACTATTACCAAAGTATACTTTCAGGACCCTAACATTTCTGAGTTCTTTTAAGAGATTAATTCAGCACTGGAGATCTTTAAACCTCTTTTGAAGATTAAATTCATGTACTGCATTCACCAAATGGAGTATGCTAGTCCACAAATCTTTGTAAAAAAAAATCCACAGTTCCTTGTAATAAAAAAAAGATATTAAACTGAATGAAGAGATTTTATAAAAGAGGTTAAGTTTTAAGCTGTGCTACAGCAATGAGGTAACAACGAGGAAGGAGAAAATGAAGATAAGATCATCACACACACACACACTGCTATCTAACTCCTCCGTTTCAGTTCATTAAAGAGCGGTGATGCCTGGTAATGCCTCCAGTTTCGTGAGCGAGCGCGCCCACGAAGAGACACGAAATCTCTTGCATCAGAGTGTTCTCATTTAAATCCGGGTTACGCAGGGGGGCGAGAAAGGGCAGGGAAGAAGAAGAAGAAGGGTAGGAGGAGGAGGAGGAACGATAGATAAAACAAGGAAGAAGACGTGGGAGGAAGGAGTGAAAGAACGGAAGATAAAACAAGTAAGAATACGTGGAGGGAAAGAAGGAAAGAACGGTAGATGAAACAAGGAAGAAAACGTGGGGGAAGAAGGGAAAGAACGGTAGATGAAACAAAGAAGAAGACGTGGGGTGAAGGAGTGAAAGAACGGTAGATAAAACAAGGAAGAAAACGTGGGGGAAGGGGGGAAAGAACAGCAGATGAAACAAGGAAGAAAACGTGGGGGGAAGGAGGGAAAGAACAGTAGATGAAACAAGGAAGAAGGCATAGAGAAAAGGAAACAGAAAATCTCCTGCCCCGTCCCTCCTAATGTCTGGTAAAAGTGGCCTGTAAAATGTAAACCTCCGGTACACAACGAAGCAGCGGACTCTCCTCCCATGAAAGATGTTAGTTATCAATCTGATAACGTCGGCTAATAATTGATCGTCCAATCCCATCAAAAGTTATCATCCTGACCAATCAGAAACGTACGTCGGACATCCAATATGTTTTCCGCTGTGGCCGGTATCGAAATGGCATCTGACTTTCCACCTCAAGTACAAGATGTTTCAGCCTTGTTAACAGCGTTTTCTTTCCCGTCCGCTGTTCCTCCATCTCGCCCGTTTCTTTGCCTTGTTGCTCCAGAGGTTTTGGAAAACCTTTTCCCTACGAGGAAATGAGAATTAAGGTTCTTGCCTTGTTGTTCCAGAGGCTTTGGATCACCTTTTCCCTACAAGGAAATGAGAGTTGAAATGAGGGTTGAGGTTCTTGCCTTGTTGTTCCAGAGGTTTTGGATACCCTTTTCCTCTACAAGGAAATGAGAGTTGAAATGAGGGTTGAGGTTTTTCCTTGTTGTTCCAGTGGTTTTGGATCACCTTTTCCTTAAGAAGAAATGAGAGTTGAGGTTCTTGCCTTGTTGTTCCAGAGGTTTTGGAAAACCTTTTCCATACGAGGAAATGAGAGTTGAGGTTCTTGCCTTGTTGTTTCAGAGGTTTTGGAAAACCTTTTCCATACGAGGAAATGAGAGTTGAGTTTCTTGCCTTGTTGTTTCAGAGGTTTTGGATCACCTTTTCCCTACAAGGAAATGAGAGTTGAAATGAGGGTTGAGGTTCTTCCCTTGTTGTTCCAGAGGTTTTGAAAAACCTTTTCCCTACGAGGAAATGAGAGTTGAGGTTCTTGCCTTGTTGTTCCAGAGGTTTTGGAAAACCTTTTCCATACGAGGAAATGAGAGTTGAGTTTCTTGCCTTGTTGTTTCAGAGGTTTTGGATCACCTTTTCCCTACGAGGAAATGAGAGTTGAGGTTCTTGCCTTGTTGTTCCAGAGGTTTTGGAAAACCTTTTCCCTACGAGAAAATGAGTGTTGAGGTTCTTCCCTTGTTCAAGAGGTTTTGGAAAACCTTTTCCCTACGAGGAAATGAGAGTTGAGGGTCTTGCCTTGTTGTTCCAGAGGTTTTGGACAACCTTTTCCCTACGAGGAAATGAGATCTAAGGTTCTTGTCTTGTTAATCCAGAGGCTTTGGATCACCTTTTCCCTATGAGGAAATGAGAGTTGAGGTTCTAACCTTGTTTGTTCCAGAGGTTTTGGACAACCTTTTCCCTACGAGGAAATGAGAGTTGAGGTTCGGTTCTTCAATTGTTGTTCCAGAGGTTTTGGATCACCTTTTCCCTACGAGGAAATGAGTGTTGAGGTTCTTTCCTTGTTGTTCCAGAGGTTTTGGAAAACCTCTTCCCTACGAGGAAATGAGATCTGAGGTAACCGGTACGACGAATTTGAAGAATCTGTAGAGATCTAGCAGGAATGATCAATGATCGTTGTTTCGAATCAATTTGGGAGCCTTCTCCTTAGCAAGGAATGAGATTTTGGGTAACTTTTACAACAAATTTCCAGAGCAGTTGTTTCAGAGCCATTTGGGAACCTTCTCCTCAGTAGGAATTGCGATCTTACGAAAAAGATACAGCGAATTTCTGTAGGTCTAGCAGGAAATAGTGGTTTCAGAGCAATTGTGGGAATCTTTTCCTCAGCGTGAAATGAGATTTTACGAAACAGATACAACGAATTAGTAGAGATCTAGTTGGAAATTCAATAATATGATATGTAGTATATGTCCCTCGCTGTCGAACTTCCCAGTTCCAGAGGTCTTTTTATTCCTCACACTGTTGGACTGTGGAAAGCTCTCCCTTAGGAATTTTATACAATTAGAACCTCGAAAGATCAAGTGAAATAAGAGGGTATTACTCCCTAAAAACAAAATTCCACGTACATTTAATAAATCTTTAAAATCTTTAATATGATTTTTAATTAATTTGTTAATATAGATATACAATATACTATATATATATATATATATATAATATATATATATATATTATGGTATATATATAGTGTATATATATATATATATATATATATATATATACTAATATATATATATATATATATCTATATATATATTATATATAGATTATCAGTGGGGTTGGACCTAAATGGACTTACTTGTGGACGGATCTCTTGGTATAAATACACCTTTTTCTGTAAAACTTTTTCGTTTCATTACCGAAGAAAGAGACAGCAGTCTCTGAAATATTATAGTACTTTTCTCTCTACATTTTGGTGTTTTATGGGCTCCTTTATTAGATATATTATAACATATATAATAAATATATATATATATATATAATATATATATATATACTATGTATATATAGATATTATTGTTTGTATATATATATATATATAATATATATATATATAAATTAGTATATATATATCTAATAAAAGAGACCCATAAAAAACACCAAAATGTAGAGGAGAAAAAGTACTATATTTCAGAGACTGCTGTCTCTTTCTTCATGGTATATGAATGAGAAAAGTTTACAGAAAAGGTGGTATTTATACCAAGAGATCCGTCCCCAAGTAAGCCAATTTAGGTCACCCCCACTGATAATCTTCCTTTAATCTTCTTAAGCGTTGGTTGAATGAAAACTTCGTCGACGACATCTGAGATCCACGCGCCTTTTGAGATGTTCATTACCTGCTTCTCTTTTATTAAGGCCGATTCCATCATTTGACTCTTGTACCGGCAGTTGCTGCTATAAATTACACGTGACAAATCCAGTTTATTCTATGGTTATGTCATTTATATGGTTGAAAATAGCCGATTCTGTTGTCCATACCTAACTGACCGTTTGTATTGTATTAATCTACTGGGGAAGTGATTTACCTGTAAATCGATGTTAGATTGGTCACAGTCCTGGCATGGGATCTCATAGACCCCAGAGTCTTTGGGAGGTGTCTTTTGTTGGACGTTAATCAGGGATTTGGCTAAGTTATTTGGGTAGGTAAATGCAAAAGGGTTGGATTTCCCAAGGGTGTGGGTTACGATTAAGAGAGTAACCCACACCCTTGGGAAATCCAACCCTTTTGTATTTACCTACGCAAATACCTTAGCCAAATCCCTGATTAACGTCCACAAAAGACACCTCCCAAAGACTCTGGGTCTATGAGATCCCATGCCAGGACTGTGACCAATCTTACATCGGATTTACAGGTAAATCACTTCCCCAGAGATTAATACAATACAAACGGTCAGTTAGGTATGGACAACAGAACTCGGCTATTTCAACCATATAAATGAACATAACCATAGAATAAACTGGAATTTGTCCCGTGTAATTTATAGCAGCAACTGCCGGTACAAGAGTCAAATGATGGAATCGGCCTTAATAAAAGAGAAGCAGGTAATGAACATCTCAAAAGGCGCGTGGATCTCAGATGTCGTCGACGAAGTTTTCATTCAACCAACGCTTAAGAAGATTAAAGTAAGATTATCAGCGGGGTGACCTAAATTGGCTTACTTGTGGACGGATCTCTTGGTATAAATACCACCTTTTCTGTAAACTTTTCTCATTCATATACCTGAAGAAAGAGACAGCAGTCTTTGAAATATAGTACTTTTCTCTCTATATTTTGGTGTTTTTATGGGCTCCTTTTATTAGGTGGAATTCTGTTGTTACAGAACATTTTTACCAGTCATATTTAATATATATATATATATATATATATATATATATATATATATATATATATATATATATATATATATATATATCCCCTATTTTTTTTTTCCCATTATCTTCTGCAGTTTCTTAATTCCCCATTATCTTCTGTAATTTTGTTAATTTCTAATTCCCATATCTTCTGTAATTTTGTAATTTCTTAATTCCCCATTATCTTCTGTAATTTCTTAATTCCCCATTATCTTCTGAAATATCTTAATTCCCTATTATCTTCTGAAATTTCTTAATTCCCCATTATCTTCTGAAATTTCTTAATTCCCCATTACCTTCTGAATTTTCTTAATTCCCCATTATCTTCTGAATATCTAAATTCCCTATTCTTTCTCATTCTTAATTCCCCATTATCTTCTGAATTTCTTATTTCCCTTAACCTTCTGATTTCTTAATTCATTATCTTCTGCAATTTCTTCATTCCATTATCTTCTGAAATTTCTTAATTCCTATTCTTCTTGTAATTTCTTATTTCCCATTACCTTCTGAAATTTCTTAATTCCTATTACTTCTGCAATTTCTTAATTCCCCATTACCTTCTGAAATTTCTTAATTTCCCATTATCTTCTGAAATTTCTTAATTCCCTATTACCTTCTGAAATTTCTTAATTCCCCATTATCTTCGGAAATTTCTTAATTCCCCATTACGTTCTGAAATTTATTAATTCCTCATTACCTTCTGCAATTTCTTTATTCCCCATTATCTTCGGAAATTTCTTAATTTACTTTTAGTCTTCTTAAATTCTTAATTTCCCATTATCTGAATTTTCTTAATTCCCCTTAAAGTTACTTCTGAAATTTCTTAATTCCCCATTATCTTCTTAAATATCTTAATTTCCCATTATCTTCTGAAATTTCTTAATTCCCCATTAGCTTTGTTCTTGAACTTTCCCCATTACTTCAATTCTTCCCCTTCTGAAAATTTCTTAATTTCATTACTTCTGAATTTAATTATTCTTCGAAATTTCTTCCCCTGCCCCAATCTTAATTCCCCATTATCTTCTAAATTTCTTAATTCCCCATTATCTTCTTAATTTATTCTTAAATTTCCAATTATTACTTCTGAAATTTCTTCTTAATTCCCCTATTACCTTCTGAAATTTCTTAATTCCCCATTAACCTTCTGAAAGAATTTCTTTATTGCCCATATCTTCTGAAATTTCTTAATTCCCATTACCTTCGGAAATTTCTTAATTCCCCATTATTTCTGAAATTTCTTAATTCGCCAGAAATTATAACAGAATTCTGATTTTATTAAATTCTTCCAATTAAATTTCTTTCCCCATTACCTTGCTAATTTCTTTAATTCCCCAAATTTATTAACTTCCCATTAAATTTTCTTTAAATTCCCCAATTATTCTTCTTAAATAATTCTTAATTTCCCCATTATCTTCTTTGAAATTTCTTAATTCCCCATTATCTTCTGAAATTTCTTAATTCCCCTTATTCTTAAATTTCGGAAATTTCTTAATTTTCCCCATTACCTTCTGAAATTTCTTAATTCCCCCATAATTTCTCTTGTAAATTTCTTTAATTCTTATTACCTTCTGAAATTTCTTATTCCAATTATTCTTCGGAATTTCTTATCATTACCTTCTGAAATTTTTTCTTAATTCCCATTATCTTCTTGAATTTCTTATTCCCATTATTCCTTTGAAATTTCTTAATTCCCCATTATCTTCTGAAAATTTCTTAATTCCCATTATCTTGCTGAAATTTCATTAATTCATTCCATTACTTCTGAAAATGAAATTTCTTTATTCCCCATTATCTTCTTGAAATTATTCTTAATTCTTATTATCTTCTGAAATTTTCAATTTTTCTTAATTTTCCCATTATCTTCTGAAATTCTTAATTCCCCCATTACCTTCTAAAATTTCCCCTTAATTTTTTCCTTAATTATTCTTCTGAAATTTATTAATTTCAATTTTCTTGCATTCTTTGAATTATTAATTTTCTTCTTTGACCCTTCTTATCATTATTCTTCTGAAATTTCTTAATTCCCCATTACCTTGCTGAAAATTTCTTAATTCCCAATTATCTTCTGAAATTTCTTCAATTCCCATTACCTTCTAAATTTCGTTAATTCCCCATTATCTTCTGAAATTTCTTCCCTTAATTCCTATTATCTTCTTGAAATTTCTTAATTCCCCCATTATCTTCTGAAAATTTACCTAATTCCCCATATCTTCTGAATTCCTTAATTCCCCATTAATCCCTGAATTTTCTTTGAAATATCTTAATTCCTATTATCTTCTGCAATTTCTTAATTCCCCATTATCTTCTGAAATTTGCTTATTTCCATTACCTTTCTGAAATTCTTCATTCCTATTAATCTTCGGCAATTCTTCATTCCCTATTATCTTCTGAACTTCTTAATTTCCCCATTATCTTCTGGAAATTCTATTTCCCACCTTTCTTAAAATTTCTTTAATTCCTATTATTCTTCCTGCAATTTTCATTCTATTACCTTCTGCATTCTTTATTCCCCATTATCTTCGGAAATTTCTTAATTCCCCATTATCTTCTTAAATATTCTTTAATTTCCAGTTATCTTCTGAAATTTTTTAATTCCCCATTATCTTCTGAAATTTATTAATTCCCATTATCTTTGGAAATTTATTAATTTCCCATTATCTTCTGAAATTCCTTAATTCCCCATTACCTTCTAAAATTTCTTAATTCCCATTATCTTCTGAAATTTCTTAATTCCCATTACCTTCTGAAATTTCTTAATTCCCCATTATCTTCTGAAATTTCTTAATTCCTATTATCTTCTGAAATTTCTTAATTCCCCATTATCTTCTGAAATTTCCTAATTCCCCATAATCCTCTGAATTTTCTTAATTCCCCATTATCTTCTGAAATATCTTAATTCCCTATTATCTTCTGCAATTTCTTAATTCCCCCATTATCTTCTTGAAATTTTCTTATTTTCCCATTACCTTCTGAAATTTCTTCATTCCTATTATCTTCTGCAATTTCTTCATTCCTATTATCTTCTGAAACTTCTTAATTCCCCATTATCTTCTGAAATTTCTTATTTCCCATTACCTTCTGAAATTTCTTAATTCCTATTATCTTCTGCAATTTCTTCATTCCTATTATCTTCTGAAATTTCTTAATTCCCCATTATCTTCTGAATTTTCTTAATTCCCCATTATCTTCTGAATTTTCTTAATTCCCCATTACCTTCTGAAATTTCTTAATTCCCCATTACCTTCTGAAATTTCTTAATTCCCCATTACCTTTTTAAATTTCTTAATTCCCCATTACCTTCTGCAATTTCTTAATTCCCCATTATCTTCTGAAATTTCTTAATTCCCTATTACCTTCTGAAATTTCTTAATTCCCCATTACCTTCTGAAATTTCTTAATTGCCCATTATCTTCTGAAATTTCTTAATTCCCATTACCTTCTGAAATTTCTTAATTCCCCATTATCTTCTGAAATTTCTTAATTCCCCATTACGTTCGAAATTTATTAATTCTTCTTCCTTCGGCAAATTTCTTTTATTCCCCATTATCTTCGGAAATTTCTTAATTCCCCATTATCTTCTTAAATATCTTAATTTCCCATTATCTTCTGAAATTTCTTAATTCCCCATTATCTTCTGAAATTTATTAATTCCCCATTATCTTTGGAAATTTATTAATTTCCCATTATCTTCTGAAATTCCTTAATTCCCCATTCCTTCTAAATTTCTTTAATTCCATTATCTCTGAAATTTCTTTAATTTCCCTTACCTTCTGAAATTTCTTAATTCCCCATTATCTTCTGAAATTTCTTAATTCCTATTATCTTCTGAAATTTCTTAATTCCCCATTATCTTCTGAAATTTCCTAATTCCCCATAATCCTCTGAATTTTCTTAATTCCCCATTATCTTCTGAAATATCTTAATTCCCTATTATCTTCTGCAATTTCTTAATTCCCCATTATCTTCTGAAATTTCTTATTTCCCATTACCTTCTGAAATTTCTTCATTCCTATTATCTTCTGCAATTTCTTCATTCCTATTATCTTCTGAAACTTCTTAATTCCCCATTATCTTCTGAAATTTAAACTTATTTCCCATTAACCCTTCTTAAATTTCTTAATTCCCCTATTATCTCTGCCAATTTCTTTCATTCCCTATTACCTTCTCAATTTCTTTATTCCCCATTATGCTCCGAAATTTCTTAAATTCCCCATTATCTTCTAAATATCTTAATTCCCATATTCTTCTGAAATTTCTTATTCTCCATTATCTTCTGAAAATTTTATTTAATTCCCAATTATTTTCTTTGGAAATTTTTAATTTCCCCATTATCTCTGAATTCCTTAATTCCCCATTACCTTTCTAAAACTCTTAATTCCCCTTTATCTTCTAAATTTCTTAATTCCCATTAACCTTCTGAAATTTCTAATTCCCCATTATCTTCTGAAATTTCTTAATTCCTATATCTTCTGAAATTTCTTAACCCCTTCCCCATTATCTTCTGAAATTTCCCTAATTCCACCCTATAATCCTCTGAATTTTCTTAATTCCCCATTGATCTTCTGAATATTCTTATTCCCTATTATCTTCTGCAATTTTCTTAATTCCCCATTATCTTTCTGAAATTTCTTATTTCCCCATTACCTTCTGAATTTCTTCATTCCTATATCTTCTGCAATTTCTTCATTCCTTTATTCTTCTGAAACTTCTTATTCCCCTTATCTTCTGAAATTTCTATTTTCCCATTACCTTCTGAAAATTTGTTCTAAGTTTCCCCTTATTATTCGTTTCTTTCCCTTGCAATTTTCTTCCCCATCTCTTATTATTTTTCTTCTGAAATTTCTTAATTCCCCCAATTACCTTCTTAAATTCTTAATTCCCCACCCAAAAATTAATCTTCCTTGCAAATTTCTTAAAAATTCCCCATTACTTCTGAAATTTCTTAATTCCCCATTACCCCATTCTTGAAATTTTCTTAATTCCCCATTACCTTTTTGTTTTCTTAATTCCCCTTAACCTTCGAAAATTTGTTTCTTAATCCCCATTATTCTGAATTTCTTAATTCCCTATTACCGTTTCTGAAATTTCTTTAATTCCCCATTACCTTCTGAAATTTTCTTAATTGCCCCATTTTATCTTCTGAAATTTCTTAATTCCCCATTACCTCTGAAATTTCTTAATTCCCCATTAATTCTTCTTGAAAATTTCCCCTTAATTCCCCCATTTACGTTCTTGAAATTTTTATTCATTCTTCTTAAATTCCCCTTCCCCATTCCCCTTATTTCAACCCATTATCTTTTCGAAATTTCTTTTTAATTCCCCATTATTCTGCTTAAATTTCTTGAATTTTTCCCCATTATTCTTCGAAAATTTCTTAATTCCCCATTCCTTCTGAAATTTCCTTAATTCCCCATTCTTTCTTAAATTTTCTTATTCCCCACCCCATTATCTCGGAAAATTTTATAATTCCCCATTATCTTCTTAAATTTTTATTTTCCCCATTATCTTCTGAAATTTCCTTATTCCCATTACTTCTGAAATTTCTTAATTCCCCATTTATCTTCTGAATTTCTTATTCCATTACCTTAAATTAACTATAACACCCATTATTCTAAGTCCCCATTATCTTCTATTTCTTAATTCTATTATTCTTCTGAAATTTCTTATTCCCCTTATTCTTCTTAAAACTTCTTATTCCCCAATTATTCTTCTGAAATTTCTTAATTCCCCATGATCTTCGGAAATTCTTATTCCCCATCAATTTCATATCTTAATTTCATTATTTCTTAGATTTCTTAATTTCCCATTATCTTCTGAAATTTCCTAATTCCCCATTACCTTCTGAAATTTCTTAATTCCCATTATCTTCTGAAATTTCTTAATTCCCATTACCTTCTGAAATTTCTTAATTCCCATTATCGAAATTCCGGAATTTCTTAATTCCCATTAAACGAAATTTCTTGGAAATTTCCCCAATTACAGTTCTGAAATTTATTAATTCCTCATTACCTTCTGCAATTTCTTAATTCCCCATTAGCTTCTGAAATTTCTTAATTCCCCATTATCTTCGAACATTTCTTAATTCCCCATTATCTTCTTAACTTTCTTAATTCCCCATTATCTTCTGCATTTTCTTAATTCCCCATTACCTTCTGAAATTTCTTAATTCCCCATTACCTTCTGAAATTTCTTAATTCCCCATTACCCTCTGAAATTTCTTAATTCCCCATTATCATCTTAAATTTCTGGAAAGTGAACGCCATAGTCTTTGGAAGCCTCATT
>NC_087221.1:46248064-46255564 GCF_015104395.2 Macrobrachium nipponense
GCATCGTGGTTTATCACTTGGCCCCGACGCAGATTTATCTTTATATATCCTGTTTTCTTAGTCGAGGCCTGCGCCACCCCCTCCCTTACACCTCCCCTCGCCCCCTCCTCCCCCCATTGGCTCATATTTAGGATCGTTCCCTTAACGAGTCAAATGAGCACGAGAGAGTAACTTACAGTCTCTTAAACGATCGCCGATCAGGTCACGTTCGGGCGCCGTGTTGATCGTCGCTCGCTCGCCCGCCCGGTTTCGACACTGTCATCGTGGTCTTTTTCGGAAACTCTCACATGACAAAAGGAAAAAGTATTTGAAAAAAAGGCTCGCATAATGACAACGAGGTTAAGTGAAGGGACAAAAAAAAAAAAAAAAAAAATCTCAGTCACGTGAGGTCGATATAAAGTGATCGTTATGTTCAGAGATTTTCAAAATTTTATGACAATGAAATTACTTCCCAGTTTTATTAAAAGTCACTTTATTCCGTTCCAATAATGATAGGGGGGGGCGCCTTTCCTCCTCCTCCTCCTCCTCCTCCTCCTCCTCCTCCTCCTCCTCGCCAGTGGGTACAAAGCATTCTTAATTTCCAACGTCAAGATTAATGATCCTTGGATGAATACCCTATACAGAGATTTAATAAAATTTGGGTAAGTAATGAGGAGGAATATGGGTACACTGGGGAGTACATATATATATATATATATATATATATATATATATATATAATATATATCTATATATATATATATCTATATGTGTGTGTGTGTATGTATGTATGTATGTAGTATATATGTATATATAATATATATAGTATATATATATATATATATATATATATATATATATCTATATAGAGAGAGAGAGAGAGAGGAGAGAGAGAGAGAGAGAGAGAGAGAGAGATACAATTTCCATCTCCAATACTTGTCAACATGTTATTAGCTTTGTTGATAAGAATACCTAGAGATAACAAAGTATTGTTCATTCCATCTCGCTGGTAAAATATCACCCTTCACTCCTCTTCAAATCTAGATTTCATCTTTGCAATAGAATCTTCATTGTCAGTAGCAATAGAACAATCATCCACATATTATCATACCTACATAGGAGGTTTTAAATGCGAGCTCTCTTCAAGTACTTCATCCTCTAAGTTACGCGCCTCCACAGTAACACTTCTCTACAGGCCATTTTTGTCGTACCATTTCGGCTGGTTAACTGTATATCACCCGCATCCTAATCACTGTAATGATTGTACTACGTGTTCAGGCCGTATTGTCCTGGGACTGAAATATATAATTATTTCTTCTTAATTATCTCTCTCGCATAAGAATTTAGCGGAAAACTGAAATTAATAATTATTCAAGGAAAACTCATAATCACATGAGTCAAAAAAATGGGAAAGTAAATCCACAGTGGTATGGCTGTTTGATTTGGTTATTTAAAATGTATACACCTGCGCGGATCTCCTTGTCAATCTGATTGACAAGGAGCACCGTGCAGGTTATCGAAAGCTTCCTGCTGTATATATATTTAAATAACAAAATCAAACAGGCATACTACTGTCGATTTACTTTCCCATTTTCTTGACTCGTGTGATTATGAGTTTTCTTTGAATAATTATATATATATATATATATATATATATATATATATATATATATATATATATATATATATATATATATATATATTTATCAGTTCGCAAAATTCCTATGCAAGAGAGATGATTTACTTTCCTACATCATTATTTTCATTACTTTTAATATATTGAGATTGGTCTGTAAGGAAAAAAAATGCTAATTAACTTGTTAATTGTTAAGCATTACAACATTTTGTTCCCTCTCCTTCCACGGACAAACGATCATTTGATGAATCCCTCCCCCAACCAGCTGTGAGCCGAGAACGATCGTAAAATTTGGAAAGGAACAAAGCGGATTCTTATTAAATTACTTTTCCAGAGAAACGAGATTTGCGGGGCGGTGAGGAATTCCAGCTCTGTCCCAAAATTAAAAAGAAAAAAAAATCCTCTTGATTGTCCATCATTCTTGTAGCGTCAGTAAATGCATTGCCTTGCAAGGCATTTTGCTGCACAAAGAATCGTAAGCTGTGGATTAGTCTAAATTATGAAGCAAGGAGGAACCTGTTCTCTTGAGCGGATGCAACAAACGCAACGAGGTTTTGAAGCTATTTTAATGAACACCATTGCAATCACGAGAGACGACATTGCAATTGCAAGCGTTGCGTCTTTTTTTATTTAAATCCCGAAAACATACAATTTCTTTATCGGATGAAGACAATGACCCTCATCACTGCAATAGGTCACAGAGCCTGTGATGTGGTAAAGGGGTCACGAGCAACTATGACCAACAGAATTCTATTCACGAAAGCTGAAAGGTTATCCATATTGCGAGCATTACCAAAAGGGGTGTTAGATTAATACACGCATCTCCACTCAGAGTTGAAAGGTAGATAGCAGCTTTTTCTCTTGTTTTCTGCCTCAGAAGTTGAATCAGGCAACGATGCAATGCAATACTTCCCTAATACAATACTCCTTTTTGATAAATTTTTTCTATATAACATTCCAATTTTTTTTAAAATAAGTAAGATCTCCTCTTTTCGTATTTCCCTTTACATCCTTTTACTTCGTAATGAAACTCCATATTCTTTGGAAGCTTCAATTCCATGTCACTGGTCCCTGCGGGCTTGTTCCATATGAATAGGTTTCATCTTCTGAATAATAATAATAATAATAATAATAATAATAATAATAATAATAATAATAATAATAATAATAATAATGAATAATGATAATAATAATAATAATAATAATAATAATAATAATAATAATAATAATAATAATAATAATAATAATAATAATAATAATCAATAAGTTTTATTGAAAGATATTGCTGCATCAGCTGCATTCAACTTGTAAATAGTCTTCTCTATTTTTCTAACAATAGCTTTCTCTCTGCTACTACAACTGGCGAGTATTGCGCCGATATTACTCATCAGGAGGAGTCAATTTCGGGGATATTGCTTAAAATTTATTTATTTGTCACAGTACATGAACAAATAAAATATAGTCGATCTAGTGGCCAACGTTTCTCTCGGTATCATCCGAGCATGATCACGGCAGTGGATCGGAGTAGACTGTAGGTGTTGTCAAGATCTACTCAATATATAGCGGCAGGTCAGTAGGGGGTCAACCGCGAGCTGCATTTTCAATTGGCTGGTGGCGCAATGCGCTCCAGCTATTGGTTGAAAGAAGTATGGTTTTTAATTGCCCCTTCTTGTGCGTGGCAAGAAATCATCTTGGACAGTTTCATAGAAGTCATACCAACGTAAGAGCCGGGACATCCACGGACGGGGCATGAGAATTGGTAGACTACATTCGACTGTTTCAAGAGGTCTCTTGCTGGGGGGGTCGGGTTGTTCTTCATGATAAGGTCGCGGGTACGTCGATTTTGGTAATAAATCACGAGTTCGAGTTCTTTGTCGACTTCGGTGGGGGTCACATTTTCTCTGATGATTTTTCTCAATGCATCTTCGTCCTCACGGTGACGTGCGTGCATTCTGGCTTTGTAAAACAGCTTGATCTTCTCATGGGGGTGGGGCTGCGGTCTCTCACTCTCGCTATACCACCGATCCAACCCCGTCCGTGGATGTCCCGGCTCTTACGTTGGTATGACTTCTATGAAACTGTCCAAGAGGATTTCTTGCCACGCACAAGAAGGGGCAATTAAAAACCATACCATGACAGCACACCAGGAAGCCATCTCCCGCGACGGTATTATCAAGAATATTAAGATAATAGGGAGGGCTCCTGACCAACGGCGTTTGCGACTGCTCGAGGCACTCCTCATACAACAAGAGAAGCCCTCATTGAATACGACACAGGAAGTGCTCTTCCTCCCCACCAACCTAAGGAGACCTATGTGCATAAATAATAGCACAAATAATACCAGACCGAACGACACTCCCGATCAAAGAATACCAGATGAGACAAGCAGCCCATCAGCCAATGACAACGCGAGCCGTCGTGACACAGCGCCCAGGGAAGTCTTGCCCCAGCCCTCGACGATCCGCTAGGCTGCAACAGCGCAACCTTCAACGACGAGAAGCGTCTTGAAGAAAACTTCTTTCAACCAATAGTCTGGAGCGCATTGCGCCACCAGCCAATGAAAATGCAGCTCGCGGTTGACCCCCTACTGACCTTGCCGCTTATATATTGAGTAGATCTTGACAACACCTACAGTCTACTCCGATCCACTGCCGTGATCATGCTCGGATGATACCGAGAGAAACGTTGGCCACTAGATCGACTTTTATATTTTATTTGTTCATGTACTGTGACAAATAAATAAATTTTAAGCAATATCCCCGAAATTGACTCCTCCTGATGAGTAATATCGGCACAGTACTCGCCAGTTGTAGTAGCAGAGAGAAAGCTATTGTTAAAAAAATAGAGAAGACTATTTACAAGTTGAATGCAGCTGATGCAGCAATATATTTCAATAAAAACTTGTTTGAAAGAGGGTCTCCTTCCAATATATACCAAATAATAATAATAATAATTAAGGCTTTGTAACTTACCATAACGTCTCTATATGCACTAATAATAATAATAATGTTAAAAAATCCACAATTATATATCAAAATATATTTCTGTGTGAAAATAAAACAAAGACTTTCGAACACCTGAACGGTGTTCCTCATCAGTGAATTTTTTAACAATTTGTTTTCACGAAACTGTGAATATCCTAATAATAATAATAATAATAATAATAATAATAATAATTAATAATAATAATAATAATAATAATAATAATAAAGACTTTGTAACTGACCTTAACGTCCCTATATGGACATTGAAGGCTTAAATAATACTATATATAAAAAAAAGGAGGACTTAACTCTCTTGCGTGTGGATCAATCCCTGATCAGGTTTGTGGCAGGTTGCACCCAAGGGTCATTCATCACCACGCGACCCGAGATCGAAATTCAGAGAGATTTTTGGCCCTAATCAGTCTCGGCCATTTGCCTTATTTGGCCAGGCGTCGTGGGTCGTAATGGCCCTGGAATGTGCAAAGCTTCGAGAACCTCCCTCCCTCAAGGAGAAAAAGTTTGATTCCTACGAGGATCTCCCTTGAAGGAAAGGATGGTTCCTCCAGTAGGATATATATGAGTCCTAAGAGGATCTTCCTTGAAGGAAAGGATGGTTCCTCCAGTAGGATATATATGAGTCCTAAGAGGATCTTCCATTGAGGATAGATGGTTCCTCCAGTAGGATATATATGATTCCTAAGAGGATCTCCCTGAAGGATAGGATGGTTCCTCCATAGGAAATAAGATATATATGTGTCCTAAGAGGATCTTCCTTGAAGGAAAGGATGGTTCCTCCAGTAGGATATATATGAGTCCTAAGAGGATCTTCCTTGAAGGATAGGATGGTTCCTCCAGTAGGATATATATGAGTCCTAAGAGGATCTTCCTTGAAGGATAGGATGGTTCCTCCAGTAGGATATATATGAGTCCTAAGAGGATCTTCCTTGAAGGATAGGATGTTCCTTCAGTAAGATATATATGATTCCTAAGAGGATCTCCTTTTTGAAGGATAGGATGTTTCCTTCTGTATGATATATATGATTCCTACGAGGGTCTTCCTTGAAGGATAGCATGGTTCCTTCAGGTAGGAATTATATGATTCCCAAAGGACTCTTGATTAATGTTTAACAGAGATAATGGAAATATATCCCTCGACGTAATCATAACATATGATTCAACTTAGTACAAAACCATTACAAAAAACAGAATAAATTCGGTTCCAAAATATTAATACTTTTTGTTGTAATAATAATAATAATAATAATAATAATAATAATAATAATAATAATAATAATAATAACAGCGAGATAGCCACCGATATCTCACTCGAACCCTAAAATTATTTTCTTTAATAGGAATTAGAATATTTCAGCCTGCATTGAGAGAGAGAGAGAGAGAGAGAGAGAGAGAGAGAGAGAGAGAGAGAGAGAGAGAAATTAAAATTTTACGCCTTGTTCAAAGACGTTAAAACACGGAGGGCGACAGAAGAGGTAAAACATTTTTTTTTATCCTTTTTTTTTTAATTTTCTTTTTACCTCGGCAGTAGGGAGAGATCATTAGGGTAATTATTGCATCCTACTTTTTAGATTCGGTAATAAGATGTCAAGGACGGTTTCACCTCTTGGCTAAGTCATTATCCATTTTTTCTGCCCAATCATTCCTAATGGAGTATGAAATAGTATACATTTGATGACGAGAGGGTCAGGGATGGTGCGCCAGAGAAGAAGAAGAAGAAGAGAAGTAGAAAAAGAAAGAATAGGATAAGAGAAAGGAAGAAGGAAAAAGAAGAAAAGAATAAGAAGAAAGACGAGGAAGAAAGATGAAAGGAAGAAGAGATAGGGAGAAGAAGAAAAAGAAGAAGAAGAAGAACAAAAGATAGAGAGAAGAGAAGAACTAAGAAGAGAAGAAGAGAGAGAGAGAGAGAGAGAGAGAGAGAGAGAGAGAGAGAGAGAGAGAGAGCGCAATTCTAGCAGCTCTCCCTTTTTCGAAGTTAATCGTTGGATGTCTGTCTGGTACAATATAACTGCATAAAGTAACAAGTAATTAACCAGCACACACACACACACACACACACAGAGAGAGAGAGAGAGAGAGAGGAGAGAGAGAGAGAGGAAAAATACATCAGGCAAACCTAATCTCAGACTCCGGTAAGCATGACGCAATACTCCAAATAATGTGGAGATTTTTTTTTTTTTCTCCAAATGTCAACATCTGCCAAGCATCGAGTTTCCTCTTCTTTCATTTTGCTGTTGGATAGATGATGGCGTCGGCAACACTCTGCCGAGCACATCACCGCCTTTGAAGTTCATCTCCGCTGCCTTTTGTGTCCGGTATTCCGGTATTCTAGACGGACAGAACTTAGCTAAAGTCCCACCGCTTCTGAATATTCATTTAGCCGGGCCGCTGCGACATTGTCAAAAATCGCGGCCGAATCCGAAACGGTTCTGGCGGAGTGACCTCCTTTAAAAGCTCTCCATTTTACGCCATCTCCGCGCGCTCGCTTAATGCACATACATATACGTATACGTATATACGCATTACCAACTCCGGCAGATGCGTGCGGGATTGTCGCAGCAAATATCGGCAGGCCGGGCCGGGGCGAGGAGGTTATTGGTGGGGAGGAGTTATCCGTCCTATTTACCTCTTCGTTATCCTTCCATTTCACGCTCCCGTTCACTAAAGCCCTTTGGTAGTGTTCGCTGACCCTTCTCTTCTTGCAGCTCCGGAGACCTGCAAGCTTTTTTTTTTTTTTTTTTTTTCACTGTGGCAGGCGCAGAGTTTCGGAACGCGGCGTATTTCCAGCCGACGATGGCGTACAGTCGGAGACTGGTAGGTACCATGTGTGTGTGTGTGGTGTGGGTGGCACTCAGCTGAATCATCTGAAATAATGGATTACTTTGA
>NC_087221.1:46258064-46260564 GCF_015104395.2 Macrobrachium nipponense
CCCCCCCCCCCCCCCCCCCCCCCCCCCCCCCCCCCCCCCACCCCGTCGTCTGGACATTTCAGAAGCTGATCATGTACTGTAATCAAGAAGAAGTGAAAATTGGTTCCGATAAAAGCATAGTTTCTTTAGCTCGCTTTCGAGTATTTAAAAAATTTACAGCCATTTAGAAGAAACGTAAGAAATATGGAAGATATTGTGTCATTTATATATTTATATTTTCTTTTATTTATTTACGCTTTTATTTATTTATTTATATAAGGAGTAGAAGAATAGATATCAGGTTTTCACTAAAAGTTTTTGCATGCGTCGGTATCGACTTTAAACAATCGTCTTAGCTATAGTCTTCCTTCCTGCCGTACCTTTCGAATATGGAAAGCACTGACCAACTTTCTGTAAGCGGAAAAGATTATCGGCTGAAGTAGATATTATTACTACCGTTTTCATTCACGGTTCTATTTATAATTGTAAGAGAAAGTGTCTTATTCCTTCTTCTACCACGTGAAAAAAAGGAACAAAATTGTCTTAAGCTTTTAAAAACCTAAATGGATTCTTTTGCGGATTACACCTAATTTTGGGGCTGAAATCCGGGTTTTAACATTCTGAGTTGAGTCCATTTACATCTGGGCTGGATGGCAAACTCGCTGCAAGTGACTTTAGCCCGTATGGCAAGGGACTGTAAGCTCTAGAATGAAAGGGTTAAAATACGGGTGTGGTGGGAGTAGAGAACTGAATTTTAACACTTCGTCTACCAAAGCTGACAATACGGTCATTTGGCCCTCACGCTTTCCCAGTGGTATTCAGAAAACCTGCTTAACACCGGCTTAAATGTAGCTTGATCCGCTCTTTGTGTAGGAGTCTCTCTCTCTCTCTCTCTCTCTCAATATGTACTACGTGTAATCGTATCGTAACCACCTTTACATATGAATTTTCCATATTCTCTCATTCCTGGTGTGAAGTAAATTATTCCAGACACAATCCATCTCTCTCTCTCTCTCTCTCTCTCTCTCTCTCTATATATATATATATATATATATATATATATATAATATATATATATATATATATATATATTTGTACTAAAAACGATTGCAGCTAAAATGTAGGTAGTACATATGAACAGAAGGGACTCTCTCTCTCTCTCTCTCTCTCTCTCTCTCTCTCTCTCTCTCTCATCTCTCTCTCTCTCTCTCTCTTCTCTCTCTCTCTCTCTATGTACTCGAACGCAACAAGTTTGCAAGTATGAGCCCTCAATTTTTATTGTTTTCTGGGTACGCTATTTTCTTTCAATTTCGATCGAATTTATTTTAAGCTCCGGAATACTTTCAGGCCAGACTAATGGAGGGTAAATCATGACAGTTAAAAACGGAACATTGTCTAAAGGGGGCGAACAATAGGAACAAACAATCCAGCTGTGAAATATTCGTTCGCTTCCAGGGAATGAAAGAAAGATAGCGAAAAGGGTCCTTGCTACCAGGAACACTAAAGGAGGCAATATGAAAAGATCTGTTATTTTAGAGAGATGTTGCAAATGGACACTGCACTGCTGCTTCCGGTAGAATGTTAAACTCGAACGCAGTGGAGTCCTTCAGGCAAAATAGGAATATTTTCTCACTCGAGAATTTAATACAGACTCGGCACCCAGGTCACTTAAAGCATATAGCGCTGTGTTGTTATGCTATGTCGTCTTCACATAATGTGTGATAAAGTCTCTCCGTCATAGTGGTTTATATTTCGTTTTCTCGATTCGATATGATTCTAAAATGAAAATCTTTTACGGAAATGTATATATAATATATATATCTATATATATATATATATATATATATATATGTATATGTATATATATATATCTATATATATGTATATGTATATATATATATATATATATATATATATATATATATATATATATATATATATATATATATATTATATATAGATAGATGGATAGATAGATAGATAGATAGACAGATATATATACATATATATATATATATATATATATATATATATATATATATATATATATATATATATATATAATATATATATATATATATAGAGAGAGAGAGAGAGAGAGAGAGAGAGAGAGAGAGAGAGAGAGAGCAAATGACTGGAAGTCACCAGGGAATCAAAATTAAAATGTTTATGTAGCTTAATATTCAGACGTATTAACTGGAAAAAGTTCTGTATTGTTTATACATTAAAGTAATTAAGTGCATGAGACTTTTCCAGTCCTTGAAAAAGTTATGCTCCTATGCAATTGCTGACCACCTTTTCTTGTGTCGAAATGCTCGAGTATAGACATCTCATTAACGAATTGATTTCCTTCTTGCAACAGTATCCTGGATGCTGCTTAATGAACACGTAAAGTAACTTACTGTAGAAAAATTCATTCCGGGAGATGTTACTTTCCTCAGCAAAAACCGCAGGGAATTCTCGGTTGCGAAATACGTAAAATCCTCTTTGATAAATTCATCATATTCCGAGGTAATTGAAA
>NC_087221.1:46265564-46278064 GCF_015104395.2 Macrobrachium nipponense
TCAAATCGCAAGGTGAGAGCAACTAAGTTATTCTTAGATATTTAGCAGTAATATTGATAAGGAGCGATGGAGTGCACTAGAACTATGACATCTCGCGTTTAGAGATGTCATAGTTTTGTGAAGAGCATATAACTTATTTGTCTTGAGTTTTATATATATGTATGTATATATATATATATATATACTAATATATAATATCTATATATATATATATATATATATATATATATATATACAGCACACACACACACACACACACACATTACTATATATATATATATATATATATATATATGGTGTGTGTGTGTGTGTGTGTACACAAACTAAGTTTTCTTCGTATAACTCCCTCAAGTATGTAATGATTTCTTCTAAGTACCCTGCAATAAAATAAAATAAAAAAAAAACGGACACGCAAGTAGCAGCTACTACAAAAATAAAACATTCCAAACACACTGTACTTTTCTGTTTTTCCCAGTGTCACTGGTTAAACCGGTTACTCGGTCCTTGCTGTTCAGGTAAAGCTCACCTGGTTGAAACGAATCCTTTTGAATCAGTCCAATACTATTTGTTCCAAGAATCTATACGACACTGGAAATAATATATCACGCTTTTTACTGTTCTTGAGAATTTTCAACTGAGAATGTTCCTAAATCATAAATGAAATGTTTCTTCGTGTATCTATGATTTTTATAATTTTGACATATCTGGTCGACAATGCTCTAGATTATTATTATTATTATTATTATTATTATTATTATTATTATTATTATTATTATTATTATTATTATTATTATTATTATTAATTATTTTATTATTATTATTATTCAGGAGATGAATCCTATTCATATGGAACAAGCACTCGGGCCATTGACTAGAAATTCAAACTTCCAAAGAATATGGCATTCATTAGAAATAAGAAATGTATATATAAATCAATCAGTAAATATAAATAAATATATATATATATATATATATATATATATATATATATGTATATATATATATATATATATATATATATATATATATATAGTATATATATATATATAATATATATATATATATATATATATATATATATATATATATGTATATATATATCTATATATGTGTGTGTGTGTGTGTGTGTGTGTGTGTGTGTGTGTCTGTGTATGGTTATATACACAAGTTGATTAGTCCCGTATTACAAATGTTCCACAAAAAGTAACAACCAATACCCAAACAAAAGCCACGAAGAGAGATAAACATCAAGATATTATCGGCGAGCGGTGAACAAATTCTGCCTTTGTCCAACAATCTATTTTCTAAACCGGAGACTCACTTCGCTAACTGAAGGTGGCAATGTACCAACTTTTAATGTAACCCATCACACCTGGCCTATTATAATGTGACCCTTCCACCCTTCTCCCCTCCCCCCTGCATCAGTTAGAGAGGACATCGGTGTTTCCTATGTTCTCCAAGTATGCGTTCTAGGCAAAAACCAGCACTGACTTCCACCAGCTGGTAAATCGGGTGAAGAGCTTCAAGCATTCGTATATACTACGTGTGTTTGTGAGATTTGTTTTTGTTTAGTTGTATCGTGTTTGCGTGATATTACTGCGTGTTCGCCGGCGGTTTTGCCATTTGCCAACAGCGTCAAAGCATTCCTGATTGGTTGTCGTGTAATGGTCGTAAATTCCTCGGCTTGTATTTAAATGTTTGAGAGCAGACTTTACATGCCGTCGCTCCGAGTTGAAATGCTTTGGACGTGTTGGACACGTCTGTCGCTCTTGACAAATAAGGCGGGTTTTGACAACGAAGCAAGCAGCCTCTGTAGGAGATGGTAAGTTACAGGTCACTGAAGGATTCATTTATAATTTTCCCTTTTGAATTATATAAGAATTATACCTTGAATATCTAGAAAGAGTTATAATAACTCGTCAAATTTCTGACGAAAAAGAGAAGAAGAAGAAGAAGAAGAAGAGGAAGAAGAGGAGGAAGAAGAATTATAGCTAATGATAGGTTGCAAAATTTAATTTTGAATTGCATCGGAAATCTTGTAAGAAGGAAAATCATAAAAGAGTAATAGTATCTCGTCAAAGTTCTAAAGTTGGTAAGCAATAAAACGACTTGTAAAATACAAGTCACTGAAAAATTCAATTTTATTTTCGTTTTTGAATTGAATAAAAATCTCGACAAAGGAAAATATGAAAATGTCTGACATTCCAAATCTATTAAAGAATTTTGTTTCGATTGACATAAAAATTTGCTCATGATTTATTTGAAAATTAACTAAGTAAATCAGAAAAAAGTGATAACAGCTCTTCAAAATATGTGACGTTCTAATTGACCCCAGGTGAGTTGGGGGTGGTGGGATAAGTGGGGGTGTGTGAGGGGGGTGTAGAACAATCAGGTACACATAAACAGGTGGACCAAAACAAGTGAGACACTTAACCCTTTTGTCGAGGATTTCTTCTCTGGGGGCCACGGGACTCTCCCTTTAAATTCTACATTCGTATGCAACGGATGACGCAGAAGGAGTAACAGGAGAAGCGGAGAGAGAGAGAGAGAGAACTAAGGTAGGGGACAGAGAGACGGTGGAAGATATACGCAACAGGAACTTGCCCAAACAAAGGGGGAAGTTTTGAAAAAAGGAAAGAGAGAACAATAGGTCGCGCAAAGAAGAAGAAGAAGACGCAAAAGAAAGCTGAGAGGATTAGGGAAGGGAGAGGGGAAGAAGCACTCTGGGCGAAACGTAGATGGGAAGAGGATGTAAGTGAAGATAGAGATGATGAAAAATTCGGCAGAGAGAGAGGAGAGAGAGAGAGAGAGAGAGAGAGAGAGAGAGAGAGAGAGAGAGAGAGAGAATTGCATTGGATGTCAAGGAACAATTTAGCATATCTGTTAAAAGATTTTAAAAGCTAAAACCACAAATATATTCGTATGTATATATACACATATATATATGTATATACATATATACATACATATATATATATATATATATATATATATATATATATATATATACATATATATATAAATATGTATATATATATAGTATATATACATATATATATAATATGTATACATATATATATATATATATATATATATATACATATATATATAATGTATACATATATATATATATATATAATATGTGTATATATATATTATATATATATATATATATATATATTTATACATATATATTACAACTAGAAAAGAATGATGATAAACAAAATATACAATAAAGGAGCGAAACTCATTTTTGGAATTGAGAAAATAGATGAACGTAGCCGTAACATAGATGTAAAACTACAGATTTAAAATGAAAAAAAAGTATAGCCAAAACAGGAATAGAACATTATAATCAGGAAAATATAACGACGAAAGATAAAAGTCAGTTTTAGAAACGAGATATAATGCAGTTGGAGTCCCTCGATGCGACTGATCTAATTAGGAACAAAGCACCCATCCTACCGTGGAAAAGGCGAAAGATAATCGGTTTATCTTTCCCACAGAGCAACAGGAAAATAGCTTCTCATAGCAGAAAACAAAATAAACTAATATGCTTATAATAGTGCAGAGGGAGAAAATCACGTCGAATGAGGTGATGTTATGTAATGTTATTAAAAAAAACTTGACTGTTTTTTTTATAAAATTCCGACTATTTTTGGAAAAGCGGTACCTTAAAAGTATAATGGGTTATTTCAAGGATGATTATAATATATATATATATATATCTAATATATATATTAGATATATATATATATATATATATATATATATATATATATACAAGATATATACACACACATAAATATATATATATATAATATCTATATATATAGATATATATATATAATATATGAAATGTCATGCGATAATTTGTTTAAAATCTAGTTTTTTCAGAAGGGAGAAAAAATTAACTCTGATAATCGTTGCTGAGAGAGAAAAATGACGCTGAGCATGTACATAATTGAAATATACAACAAATCTGCCAAAAAAAAATATAAAAAGAGATATTTCTGCGTACGATAAAATTACAAAAATATTCAAGAAGGAGATATAAACGACCAAAGACTTGCATGATGAGAATAGAAACCTCTGTGCAGATAAACCTATAAAACAAGGCACGCTGACCAGCCATAAATAACTGAAAACAAAAGATTGAATAGAGGTATATATATCTCTTGATTTTACTATCTAACAAATTGTCTCTTTTCCTCTAATCCTTTGAAGTATAAAGCTTTTTTTTTTTACCTCTCTCTCTCTCTCTCTCTCTCTCGACCATTTGGCCTTACCACTAAATTTCGCTGAATTTTTTCGGTTGCTCGTTTGTGCCCACGTTGTTTTTTTGAGGGGGATGGGTATTGGTGGGGGTGGGGGATGCTAGAACAAGTAGGTAATATTGAGTTGTGTAGTATCAAGGCATTTTACTCTTAGACAGCTTTAGACTTTATCTCGTGTGAATTGCACATGAAGAGGAGAGAGGAGAGAGAGAGAGAGAGAGAGAGGGTGGGGGGATTCATATACAGCCTAACTCCACTTTCAAGCGATATTTGTTAGACTTGCAAACATCGAAATAAAATTTTTGAGGTTGTTATAATGCCGCAATTGTATTAGAACTAATTCCAGAAGTTATCACAAAGACTTTCAGATAATCGATGAAATCTGAATTATCAATTCTCACAGACATTTCCCTAGTATCTTTTCTACATTTTGATTATAAATACTAAAGAGAAAGACAGGTGCAGATCATGATAATCATGTTTATTATTAACCTGTTCATATTTATTGGATTATGACATTGAATATCTATATATATGGAAATATATATATATATATATATATATATATATATATATATATATATATATATATATATATATATATATATATATATAAGATGAGTTCTTGATATTCCCATCAATCAACTTGAGAGTAATATGAAAATACATTGTCTCATATTAACGAGGTAAATATCATAATACTCAATTTAGAATGAGCTTTTACAGTACATTCTCTCTCTCTCTCTCTCTCTCTCTCTCTCTCTCTCTCTCTCTCTTCTCTTTTATTATTATCATTGCAAGTACATAACGTGAAAACGAGGATCCAAGCAATGGAATATAGGGTGTAATTATTAAAAAGAATAAAGGAATGATAAAACCGAAAACTAGAACATCTCCAGATTGTCTTTGTCTCGAAGAAAAAGCAAAACCAATTATTTGTTGACAAATTTCTCGTCTTCTTTCTCCCGGTGCAAGGACGTGTAACCCTGGAAGTTCGTATCACGACATTTCTCCTTGTCTTTCACATTTTTGCGCATGTCACTCTCGACTCTGCGTGTAGAATACGTAAAGATGCTGCAAGATCAAGAGAAGAAAGGAAAGTACGCGAAGGAAAACTGTCTTGATCTTTTATAGTATTATTATGGTTTCGTTTCACGAATTCAGAAAGTTAATGCTGTGGAAATTGGTTTATATGCACTAGCCAGCTTCTTTATAGTTAATTTAATCGATTCATTCGTATATTTACCCCTCTGTTTCATCTTGTAATGTAATATATAGTCTTATCATTTTCTTAGAATATTTACTAAATGCTGTTGATGAATTGACAATAAAATGTTTTATTAAGAGTGTTTCTTTGGGGGCCGTTTTGGAAGATTATATATCGTCGTCTTGAGGCGGCGATTAAACTTCCAAACTTCCCTTCTCATAGCAATAAATATCACATTTTTCGAGCGTATTCTAAGGTAGCTTTAGGTAGCTAAAAGACGGCAGCCAGCCGTAACATTCTAGTTAAGACCTCAGTTTTTAAAAATCTCTATTCTTAATTATATTTTTATTCTCAATAAAAATCTTCAACTCTCTTTCTCTCTTATATATATATAGAATATATATATATATATATATATATATATATATATATATATTATATATACAGTATTGCGAATACCACAGGAAAATGATAGGCAGAAATCCAAGCGCTTGGATTTCTGCCTATCATTTTCCTGTGGTATTCGCTTATTTAATGAAGTCACGTGCATCTACTGTGATTTTAAGCATGTATATATATATATATATATATATATATATATATATATATATATATATATATATATATATATATATATATATATATACATACATATAGCTTAGTGCCAGGAGCCAGGAGTCAATCCATATTAATAATCATCAATGAAGGGAAGGGGCCACACACGTATGTACATGCTGTCTTTATTGCGATGTTTCGTAATTATCAAATTAATTACATCATAAGGCTGTTAAAATGAAAATTAAATTCCTAGTAAAATTGTAAAAACAAAACTAAAAATTAAAAATTCAGAAATGCAAAAGCTAATAAATTATTCTTACTAAGTGTACAAAATATACACATTTAAAATTAAGGAAATTAAATTATTTAAAGGACATACATTATAATGAAAGATAAATGAACATAAAATGAACAGAAATTGACAAAAATTGAAAGCAGCAGTGAACAATTACAGAACAAGAAGTTAAGGACCGACCTAGAAGAGTGGCAGCGTTAATTACGAAACGTCCCATTAAAGACAGCATGTACATCTGTGTGTGTCCTCTTCCGTTCATTGATTATATATATATATATATATATATATATATATATATATATATATATATATATATATATATATATATAGACACACATCCCAAAGCATGATACCCAGATGGTTGGCAGTTCTGCAAAGGCAGCACCCGCCTATTGTAACCCCTTGTCGCCTCTGATGTATGCGAGGTTATAAGTCTTATTTAATGCATCCGTCTCTTGACAGGACTGAGGGCACAGATTAATGCCCAAATTCACACCCATTTGGGCACATCACAACCACATTTCAACTCTCGTTGCTCGGGTCAATACTAATCTAGGAGGCATATATTTGTAACGATTATATCTAAGATTATATGAAGGCCCATAAGAGCAGGTGTATAATATACACGATTTCTAGAAGAGCACATGAACAAAAGAATGCCAGATAAAATGCAGCAGATATCTCGGCGAAGACATGTTCGAGAGCAAAGTATAAAATACACATGATTTCTCGACGTACACATGTCCAAAAGCGAGACATACAATACATCTGATATCCCGAAGAAGACATGTTCAAGGAGGACGTAAAATACATCTGATTCTCAAGGAACACATGTACAAGAGAGGACGTAAAATACATCTGATTCTCAAGGAACAACACTGTACAAGAGAGGACGTAAAATACATTCCTGATTCTCAAGGAACACATGTACAAGAGAGGACGTAAAATACATCTGATTCTCAAGGAACACATGTACAAGAGAGGACGTAAAATACATCTGATTCTCAAGGAACACATGTACAAGAGAGGACGTAAAATACATCTGATTCTCAAGGAACACATGTACGAGAGAGGACATGAAATACATCTGATTACTCGAAGAACACATGCACTTGAGAGTACATAAAACATTTATTTTCTTAAAGAACGCATGTACAAGGGCATGGCTTATGAAATACATCTGATATCTCGACGAACACATGTACAAGAACAAGCTGTATAAAGTATTCATGTGACTTCACGTAAAAAAAAAAAAAAAATATGTACAAATATAACAGACAAAAAGAAGTGAACCCGGGCTGTCTGATCTAAATCAGCTTTTTCCTCCTTTAAAAAAAAGCAGGGAAAAAAAATCGAGTCATTATTTTTCGAGAGAAAAGGCCATTCCGAAGGGCGCCCCATAAAGTAGGAACTCTGCCCGTGCCCTCGGAGATCCCTGGGAGAGATAGAGTGGTCACACTTTTGCAAAGGTGTTAATGAAGTGTTGCACTGAAGAATGCCTTTGATGATGATATTGCACACTTTTGCGGGAATCACCCCTTCCTTCGACAGGGCGATCACGAACGAGAGAGAGAGAGAGAGAGAGAGAGAGAGAGAGAGAGAGAGAGAGAGAGAGAGAGAGAATCTTCAGTTGATGGCAATATGCAATCGAAGCGGTACGTGGGGGAAGAGCTCTCTCTCTCTCTCTCTCTCTCTCTCTCTCTCTCTCTCTCTCTATATATATATATATATATATATATATATATATATATATATAGTATATATAGATATATATATATATATATATATATATATATATATAATAGATATATATAGATATAGATATAGAAATATATATATATTTTATATATATATATATATATATATATATATATATATATATATATATATATATATGTATATATATATATATATATATATATTATATATATATATATACACACACATACCTATACATATGTAAATACACATAGAAATACATACATACCTAAAACTTTTCATCGCCTTCCCAAAGGAGGACTTGAGAGATGATATGGGTGCGAGGGAGATCGTCCTGAGTGCCTTGTAAATTCCCTGGGCAGACTCGAGAATTAGGACTGTTGTCTCGACGGAAAATAACAGACATAAAAAGCCTTCATCCCCGAGACTCAGGACGACCATTACATGGATCTTATCGATTCCAAACGACCGGTTTCTTAACACTTCCTTCTCCTCCGAAACCGATGAAGGAGAGAGATGAGGAGAGAGAGAGAGAGAGAGAGAGAGAGAGAGAGAGAGAGAGAGAGAGAGAGAGAAGACTGTTGCAATGGAGGTTAATTTTTTTTTTATTTTTTTTTTAGTGCACCAGGGGTGTTTTGTATTTTTTTTAATAGTCAAGCATTTTTTTATATTATAAAAATTCGTATAGGGTGTGTTACGTGAACGTATTTTATATATATATATATATATATATATATATATATATATATATATATATAGGTATCTATGTATGTATGTATATATATATATATATATATATATATATATATATATATATATAATATATATATATATATAATATATCACACATATATATACATATATATATATATATATATATATATATATATATAGTATATATATATATATATATATATATATATATACATACACTCATAAGGGCCGGAGCTGGAGCTCAAAGAAGATATATCCCGAAGAAAGTAGTAGGGAAAGGCATCCTCATCTTTTAATAGTTTAGTTAAGTACTGACGTTTCTCGCATTTTCAAGGCTTAAAATATATAAAATTTGAGAACATTAATACTCAATTTGATTTAATTTATATTAAAAATGTAATGGCAATAGCTCTCAATAAAGTAAAAAGTCAAAATTCAAAGGTACCTTCAAAGGCAAACAAATTACAAGTACACTTCACTAAAATCTTAAAAACACTTGCCTATACAAAAGAAAGAGTAAGACTAACAAATATAAGTAAAAACAGAGTGAGGCAAACCAGCTGCCCAAACTACGCTATGAACAATTTTACAGAGGACGTTTGGGTGTTTAACGACGGTACAGTCTTTTTTATAATTATACATTCTAAAATAGTCAGGTCGTTGTTGTTGCGCATTTGGCCCAAGATAGAAAAATCCTTGCTGTCAATATAGGTTTTACATGTTTTTGAATGATTACGTATATTAGATTGTTCCGGATTAGATAAACTTTTGCCTGTTCTATGGCTTATGCCCCTGTGGGAATCTATTCGAACCTTCAACAACCTCTTCGTGCATCCCATGTATGTCCCGTGATCACATCTCGGGCAAGTGTATTTATATACGACGCTGGACGAAAGCAGAGGACCGAGTCGGTCTTTGACTCTAAACAGAGATCCAATAGTTAAGGGATTTTTGGGGATAATTTTCAAGTCCACAGCCGGAAACCTCTTTTGAATAATGGATGTGCATGCTCTCCTGATGGTATCATCATGCAAGAAAGGGAAACTTGCAAACATCTTCAATCTCGGCACAGTAGATACAGGTGTCGAATGCACCATTTTTTCCTTTAGCAGTTTGTTTAGAGATCTGAAAAAAAAAGTCGTGAAGGAAAGCAATTATTAATGAAATATCTCAACAGAAAGGATACTTCGTCGTGAAAGCTCATCCAATTTGATGAGTGAGTATAAGCTCTATGGAGGAGGGTTAAAATAGAGTTCCGTTTACAATGAAAGAAACACGAACTGTAAAAATTCATTCCCAAACCAGTAAATGTGTTTTTTCTATACACACCTGTGTATAGAAGGGAAGCCTGTTATTTACCTCTTTCTCCATAGTAAACCTTATGTTTGGATGTTGTCGGTTGAAGAACTCCGGAAAGGACTCTGGATGGCATTCATAACGAAACAGGGCGAACGTGTCGTCAACGAATCTCCGATAAAATAGGGGAAGGAACCTAATGGGACATTCATCCATCATACGCTCCTCCAGGGAGCACATAAAGATGTTAGCAAAAATTGGACCCAATGGTGATCCCATGGCCATCCCTTCAGTCTGCTTATATAAAATGCCACGGCCAGTTCTAAAAGTTGTTTAAAATACGCTCTACTAAAATTATTAAAGATTGCATCTTGAACATGAAAAAGTTTGTTTATTATTATATCAATAGTTTCTCCTACTGGGACGTTTGTAAACAAGGATTCGACTTCTAAGCTTACCATATATAAATCTGAGTCCTGCCTGAGAATATCCTCTTTGAACTTGGTGGAATTGGTTATCAAAAGATTGTTTTTTTATGTTAAGGGGCTCCAACAATGGGAAAAACAAGAAATTGGCTAATTTATAGTGAGGCGTATTCCTCGAGGAGAGGATTGCGCGTAAGGGAACTCCATCTTTGTGGATCTTGGGGAGACCATATAAAATACCATATGATGATCCAGTAGAAAACAAGAATTGGTAAGTGTTATCGTTAATTACGTTATTTTGTTTGAGTGTTCTTAAAAATCTATTAATTTTAACCTCTTCTCTGAAAATGTTGTACTAGTCATGTACACCTATTCTTTCGAATTTTGTCTGATCATTTAAAATATCTACCATTTTATTTAAGTACTCATTTTTATCCAGAATGACAAGACCCTTACCTTTATCTGGTTTTATTACTACGATGTCCTCCTCTTTCGCCAGGTTTTTTTATAATATTGAAGTCCATCTCGCTTTTAAATTGTTAAATGCGCGATGGGCTAGTGATGAGATCTGGGATTGTAGTATACTCAAATCGGTGTCGAAGGGCAAAGCCTTAATACGGTAAAAGAGCGATTCAATTGGTAAAAAGAACTGTTGGTAGTTAGGTTTGAAATTAGGCAAACAAAAATCCAATCCCAAGGACAGCAAGAATTCCTCACTTTTTGACAAAATCCTTTTTGAGAAGTTAAATATATACTATGAGCAAAATTAACAAAATTGTATTATGCTTTCCACAGCTTTGGAAGAACTTGATAGTTTACATAAAGGAATTTGTACGCATTTCTCTTTACAGGACCTCGACTCATGAACGCAGGCTGCATCAGTTCAAGAGCTGGAATGTAAGTGCACTGGTTATATTTTCGTAGTTTAGCGTTGTTCTTCATTGTTGTTTTGTGTTGGTCGCCTGTTCATATAGATAAGAAGAGGAGAAAGACGTGTGGAAAATTAGTAATCCAGTATAAAGCGTGCATTGTATGTAGTCTCCTTTATATGGCGCTATATTCCGCTGAGACGCTGAATTTTATGAATAAAATTGAAATTCGTATCATTAAGACTTTATGTTAGCTTTCAAAATAATTTTTCATTCGACGTTCTTTACACAATCAGAATTTTCCCACGTAACTTTTATTTTTATATACAAAGCCCCTTCTTTGGCTTCTTAAGAGTAGCAGACAGACAAAAGGTGCAGGGGAGAGAGAGAGAGAGAAGAGAGAGAGAGAGAGAGAGAGAGAGAGAGAGAGAGAGAGCATGAATGGGCAGTAAAGTGTGTCAGCCTCGCCTCTGTTTACCTACTTCATTCGCTGTTTGAAATTTGCATGACTCTTCATATATCAACAAGTCATTTTTTTTTTCGTTCCTTATCTGTGATTAAATTTACTGAAGCATTAGATATGATAATGAACGGTGATGCTGTGTGGTGATAAGGATTATTACTTTACTTCGACAAAGGAGTGTTTGAATGTAATGTTGACCCTTGAAGTTGAATGATATAGAACTGAGAGTGTGCATGTATGTATGTACTGTGTACGTGTATACGTATGGATATACATGTATACATTATAAACACACACACACACACACACACACACACACACACATATATATATATATATATATATATATATATATATATATATATATATATATATATATATTGTTTAGATGGCATTTCTGATAAAAGATATAATTTGAAATGAAAAATTACACACACGCACACACACACACACACACACACACACACACACACATATATATATATATATATATATCATATATATATATATATGTATGTATGTATATATATGTATGTATGTATATATATATGTATGTATATATATATATTACATATATATATATATATATATATATATATATATATAGTATATAATTCAAAATAATTCAAAATGAAAAATTATACCATATATATATATATATATATATATATATGTAT
>NC_087221.1:46283064-46290564 GCF_015104395.2 Macrobrachium nipponense
ACATTTTTATCTTATTTACTTTTGCACACATACAACAATTAAAAAGAAAATGTTTAAAGAGATCAATGTAATGATTCAGCTGACCCCCCACCCCAAACCCTTTCACTTGATTTTCAAACTAAGCTCTGCTAAAATTCATAAGTTAATTAAATCAGTCGGTACTGGCTTCAATTCAACAATGACAGCAAATTATCTACTTCACAAAAAGAACTTTAAAACTGAACAAAGAGTAAAATGAGAATAAATAAACTATCTACTTCTCAAAAAGAACTTAAAAATTTTTTTTTAACAGAGAATAAGTTAGAAACAAGTGATTTAAAACTTGAAGAAAGAAGAAAGCGAAATGTAAGACCCACGACTTATTCTGTATATATAAATCCTGTGACACATAAGGGCAATCATGCATTCCATCACACACACACACACACACACAGATGAATACCAGTGACATTCTGCCGAGTCCATATACGAGCATATGGTAACGGTTTCTGGAAGGCGAGATAAACCCAGCGTTGGCGCTTGTATATCCGTCGGGAAAAGACTAGGACAAGGTGAAGCAGTTTAGAGACAGTCCAGTATTGTGGTACTCGAGTTCAAGATTAATCAAGTTCTAAGTTATATGTACGTGATGTGGGCGTAAGATTTAGGGGAGGGAGGGGGAGGGGGTCCTTTTTCCCAATCTTGTGAAGGAAATATTCTAAAGGGTCTGTCTTTTTTCTTGATCCTGTAAAGGAAATATTCTAAGGGGGCCCTTTTTCCTAATCCTGTGAAGGAAGTATTTTATTCCTGAGAAGGAAATATTCTAAGGGGGCCCTTTTTCCTAATCCTGTGAAGGAAGTATTTTATTCCTAGAAGGAAAATATCTAAGGGGACCATTTTTCCTAATCCTGGGAAGGAGATATTTTATTCCTGAAGGAAATATTCTAAGACCCTTTTTCCTAATCCTGGGAAAGGAGGTATTTTTATTCTGAAAAGGAAATATTCTAAGGGGACCCTTTTTTTCCTAATCCTGGGAAGGAGTATTTTATTCCTGAGAAGGTATTTCGAAGGGGACCCTTTTTCCTAAAACCTGTGAAGGAGGTATTTTATTCCTGACGAATATTCTAAGGGGACCCTTTTTTCCTAATTCCTGGAAGGAGATATTTTATTCCTGAGAAGGAATATTCTAAGGGGCCCTTTCCAAATCCTGAAGGAGATATTTTATTCCTGTGAAGGAAATATTCTTAAGGGGCCTTTTTCCTACTCCTATTAAGGAAATATTCTAAGGGGGCTCCTTTTTCCTAATCTTATGAAGGAAATATCATTGGGGTGTCCTTTCTCCTAATCCTGTGAAGGAAATATTCTAAGGGTGGTCCTTTTTCCCAGTCCTAAGGGGGAAGTCATTTTTTCATAATCCTTTGAGATTTATTGATGCCTATTTTTGGTAGCTGGGCAAAAAGGCTGAGTTGAAGTCACAAATAGTCTTGTGTGGCTCCCTTTAAATATTACCTTTCAGGTATTCCAAAGAATAACTCATTTTTTCTGATGATTTTCACTGAAAACTATGTGACAATAACAGTTCATGTGGTCTCCCTCATCGCACACAAATCAAGCAAGACGAGACAATCCTGGACGTTACCTCCTGCAACTTCGTATCACCTCCTCAGCCCAAAGATTTGTTTGTATGGTGTTTTTACGTTGCATGGAACCAGTGGTTATTCAGCAACGGGACCAACGGCTTTACGTGACTTCCGAATCACGTCGAGAGTGAACTTCTATCACCAGAAATACACATCTCTCACTCCTCAATGGAATGCCAGAGAATCAAACTAGCGGCCACCGATGTGGTACGCCAACACCACTCGGCCCAAAGAGAACACGAGAGCGTACAAGTTACCGAACGACTCCCACCACAATTACGAAAGTCTCTCGACCGCCTGAACCACCATGTTCGTTGCTTTCATTCACTGTTACTCCCGACGGTGTGTAAAAGGCGTTAGCCAAATTAGAATAGAAACAGAATCGGCCCCACTCTTGTTTTTACGCCGCGTTCGTAAATGGAAAGGAACGAGTCTTCGATGTTATCTCCTAAAGAACACATGTCCTTATACCACAAGCGCTGGGCTACCTGTATAGCACACAGCGCGGTCTTCAAATGTAGGCAAAAATCTCCGACGGGAGGGAAAAAAAAACTAGTTTGTCCGGTTCTAATTTTCGCTATCATTATGATCTCCATTCTTAATCTAGACGTATAGCCACTTTATGTACAGCTATAAACAGAGAAGGGAGGCCCCCAGAAATTATTTTTCAGAACGAGGATCAGCTGGTTTAAAACTTGTACTTACACATTGCACATAGGGGCGGGGGGAGATTTCACCCTATTATTTCTGCTTTCTTCATTCGTATGTACATAGCTCCATTTTATACGTTTACGTAAGTTTGTGACTTATTGTATTTAATATAATATACACACACACACACACACACATATATATATATAATATATATATATATATAGTATATATGTATATATAATATATATATATATATATATATACGGTGATTTGTGACGTTTCTGCCATTTCCTCCCCTTCGAGGCCTTTCATTCTCTTCATTTCTGGAACCCTTCTCAGAAGCTCTCCAACCACTCGTTCTCCATTATTTTCACAGTTCTTAATAGCTGAATGGCCAAAAGTGCCGCCTAGGTATTTGGCTTAAAAACCTAAATGGCATAAATCAATCAGATTTCTTTTCTTCCTTCAGACATTTCTTTACCTGTCCATAAGTCTATGTAAATATATCCGTTTTTATTATAAGTCTTATATATTCCAAGCTAATATATTCTGCTCCTTGGTTTATCGTGCCATATATATATATATATATATATATATATATATATATATATATATATCTATATATATATACATCATACATACTATATACGATATATATATATATATATATATATCTATATATATATATATATATATATATATATAACGTGTGAAAATGTTCTGTTACAATAGAATTCCATCTAATAAAAGGACCGCCCATAAAAAAAAATTTTAAGAAAGTAAGTACTGTATTTCAGAGACTGCTCTCTCTAGATATAGTACTTATTTTCTATGTTTTGGCGTTTTTATGGGCTCCTTTAATTATATATATATATATATATCTATATATATATATATATAATATATCTATATATATATATATGGTTTGTATATATATTATATATGTGTATATATAATATAATGTCTATATATATATATATATATATATATATATATATATATATATATATGGTGGTATGTTTATGTATGTTTATTTTTTTTTTTTTTTTTTTTTGTTTCGAAGAAAAAAGTGCGGTTTCGGGGGCAAAAGCAGCCTCGCTTATCAGACGATTCTTTTAGAACCGGGTAGATTCTGGTGGAATTTTATCTGCCTTTTTATGTGTTTATTATTTTTTATTAGCCATCTTTGCCTATTACCGGAGTCCGTGCTGGTGAGGGCGTACCTGGATCTGAGAGTATTTTTGGGGTGTATAAGAAATATTTATGCTTTACTAAATTTGAGCTCAAGTTCATAGAAACTTTAGTTTTCCATGTTAACCGTTTTACTTTTATATTATTTTTTCATTCTAGAATCCTTAACAGTTTTTCTAATCTAAGTTGATGTAGGTACTTGCTAAAAAGTCCTTTCAGAACATAAATAAGTAGGTGTTTTTCTTTTCAAATTACAACAGAGATGAAAAAGATTTCATCATAAATATCATGAAGGTTCTTTTGGAAAGTTATTTTTGGCCATTCAAAAAAATAATAATTGTAAAAAAATAAATGCTTGTACCACTTCTCTCTCGTCTGCTGTCTGATCGTACTCGAATCAGCCAATCAAAATGGAGTCTGCCAGACCGGCTAAGCCCAGAGATAGGAAAAATAAAATAAAAAAGAAAACTGTTTTGCATTTTACCATCCATCCCTTCATCTCGCCATCATTCGTTTTTCGCATTCGCAACCAAACGAAGAACTGTCGACCAACTCATCGGGACCCGTCGAAAAATACCCGAGGATCGTCGAGGTAAGAAATAAAATAAAAAAAATAAAAAAAAGCAAAACAAACACGCCAAGATTTGGGACGTGTGAGCGAAAGCAAGGAGGGCTATAAATCTTGACGACGCGTTCGCTTGCTAAGACAACCGCGAATCATTTCCGTAGATGGTTAACTTATCTCCGCATATCGACACTGCCTCGACACAGGCAGGCAGGCAGGCATGCAGGCAGTCCAAGTCTGCTGGCTGACTGGCTCTCGCGACCGAAGCGGCTGAAAACTTGATTCCTGAAGCTTTGCCTGGCTTGGTGCCCGATTGTGACAGGTGAAATCTCTGTGATTTTCCCGCTCTGCCTTTGGATTTGAATTCCGCGATCTTTAATTATTATTGGAAGGAGGATCCCGTTCCCTTCGGCTGGATGCAAATGTGTACTCTTTTGTTTGTTTGCAAGGCGCCGCGGGGAGGCGTGGCTATTGGCTGCGATTTCGATTCACGTAGGAATTGTTTGTTTGTTCTTTTTCCTTAACAAAAAGCAGGTTGGGAAGAGAGGGTGTGATGCAGGAAAAACTCTCTCTCTCTCTCTCTCTCTCTCTCTCTCTCTCTCTCTCTCTCCCTCTCTCACACACACACACACACACACACATACACACACAACACACAGCACACACTTGTCGAGGTGGTGAAAAAATATACCAAGTAAATACTCTCTCTCTCTCTCTCTCATCTCTCATCTCTCTCTCTTGATTCTCTCTCTCTCTCTCTCTATAACTTGTCTAAGGGGTGAGAAAAATATAACAAGTGAAAACAACTCTCTCTCTCTCTCTCTCTCTCTCTCTCTCTCTCCAACTTGTCTAAGGGGTGAGAAAATATAAAAAGTGAAAACTCTCTCTCTCTCTCTCTCTCTCTCTCTCTCTCTCTCTCTCTCTCTCTCTCTCCAACTTGTCTAAGGGTGAGAAAATATAAAAGTGGAAACTCTCTCTCTCTCTCTCTCTTGTCTAAGGGGTGAGCAATATAAAATGTAAAATCTCTCTCTCTCTCTCTCTCTCTCTCTCTCTCTCTCTCTCTCTCTCTTGTCTAAGGGGTGAGCAAATATATCAAGTAAAAACTCTCTCTCTCTCTCTCTCTCTCTCTCTCTCTCTCTCTCTCTCTCTCTCTCTCTCTCTCTCTCTCTCTCCAACTTGTCTAAGGGGTGAGAAAATATAACAAGTGAAAACTCTCTCTCTCTCTCTCTCTCTCTCTCTCTCTCTCTCTCTCTCTCTCTCTCTCCCTGCTCTCAGACCAGTCTAAGGAGTGAGGAAAATAAAGAGAAAAAATAAATCCATCGTCGAATATATCTGCTTAACTCGCCAACCACAGTCTTATAAAGGAGTTTAGTGCCATCAGCAGAGCTGTGACGAATTCAAATGATTCCTTTGGGTCGCTATTAAAGATTATGCCGTAGACTACTCGCTCTTTTGGCCGATGCTGTTACGGGCTGAAGTATGGGCAGGTTACATGCAATAGAATATGCGAAGCGGTTGAGTTTTGGTCAATTTTTGTTCGGCATTGTTTTGTTTTAATATAGTGATGGGTTTAGTAATAGCTGAATGATTTATGGATGTGTGAGGTGGACATGCACTGGAATAATGGAAACGATTGAGTTTTACTCGTTTTTATGCCACTATCACTTTATTTTTAATGTATTTATTGTTTTAATGTCCTTTAGTTGGTGTGATATTCATCACTGGTGTTGGTATTATACAGAACAATATGCAACCATGATTTATGAGCATAAGAAGCAGTGTATATATTTTGAGACACCATCAGCTATAATCATACATACGAACGTAGTTTAATCCACCCACTTCTTTTTAAACGCAGAATAATGTAGTTATTGTTTAATGCATTCATTGTTTTAATATTCACTGTTGAAGATTTATGTATCATGTAGAAAAAACCTTAATCACGAGTAAAGTTTGCGAAGAAATTTTTTGCATGAGACATAATTAAATGCCTCTATTTCCTTTTAAATACAGATTGATGTATTTATTGTTTTAGTGTATTTATCATCTCATTATTCACCTGAATGATTGATGTAGTTGTGGTATTATGTAGATATATATGCAACCAAGATTAAAGAACTTGCTAACCACTGTGATATTTGGGACAATTCAGTACATGCATTTCTCTTTAGTTACAGGATAATGTATTTATCGTTTTAGTGTCATTATTATTCCAATATTCACCTGAATGATTTATATGGATGTGGTATGATGTAGATAAATGTGTAAGGGCTTGCGAACCAATATACTATTTGGGACAATTCAGTGCATCTGTTTCTCTCTAAATACAGAACATTTTAGAATCACTTACAACCAGGTATAATTAAGTGCATCAATTTCTCTCTAAATACAGAACATTTTAGAATCACTTACAACCAGGTATAATTCAGTGCATCAATTTCTCTCTAAATACAGAACACTTTAGAATCATTTTCAACCAGGTATAATTAAGTGCATCAATTTCTCTCTAAATACAGAACATTTTAGAATCACTTACAACCAGGTATAATTAAGTACATCAATTTCTCTCTAAATACAGAACACTTTAGAATCACTTACAACCAGGTATAATTCAGTGCATCAATTTCTCTCTAAATACAGAACACTTTAGAGTCACTTGCAACCATATATAATTCAATGCATTAAGCTCTCTTCAAATACAAAACATCGCGGAGGCTTACTTTCAACCAGGGATATTCCGTAAGGCGTCCAGTTGTATGAGTGTTCCCTTGACCCCCTCGAACGAGCACTTCAGGTGGGATATATATGAACGTTTACTGCCCATCATACTGCGCTTACCTCTAGATATATCGCTCCGTTCAGACGTTGCAAACCAAAATCCAGTCCCTTTCATGGTATCACTGCGGCTGTGACTCTGCTTGATCGTGTGGTAAAATCGCATAGGGAAGAATATCTGGGCGATATCTCTCTCTCTCTCTCTCTCTCCTCTCTCATCTCTCCTCCTCTCTCTCTCTCTCCTTTTGACTGTTGTACTTTGAGTATATATATAATATATATATATATATATATATATATATATATATATATATAAATTTCACACACACATACACATATACACACACAGATATATATATATATATATATATATATATATATATATATATATATATATATATGTAATATATCAGCAAAAGCCACAGGGAAAATTTTTAAAAAAAGAAAAGACAGAGTGCCAAGTACTTTCGTGTATTTATCACATCTTCGGGACACGTGCTTACTTTTGTGATTTTATAGTATATATATATAAAATATATATATATATATATAGTATATATATATATATATATAATATATATATAATGTATATATATATATATATATATGTATAATATATCTATATATAGTATATATATATAATATATATATATCTATATATATTATATATATGTATGTATGTATGTATTAGCAAGA
>NC_087221.1:46295564-46370564 GCF_015104395.2 Macrobrachium nipponense
GCAGAGAGAGAGAGAGAGAGAGAGAGAGAGAGAGAGAGAGAGAGAGAGAGAGAGAGAGACCTTCAACCCGATCTCTGATAAACGTAACGCTGATTGGCAACCATTTTGGTCCAGAGGAACCCCAGTGGTCCTGGAGATATTTAAAGCACCATCCTCTGCAGTCGGCGTTAATCTTTTATCTTCGATTATTCATTAATTATTATCAGTGACAACGAAGGTTTGACTCCTGGATTCGTTGACACAATTAGATTTTACGGGAGCGAGGTGGCTCTGTCATTTGCATGACCGCAGGATATAAGATCCATCGCCGCCTTGAAAACTGAAGGACTTTGCACCTTGAAGCTCTCTGTCACTCGGCTGAGGCCAGCGGTCCCAAAACAGTCCTTACTATACCTATTTACGCCTACACAGGACCAGATTAGCGATATGGCAAGACGAGGAGATTGGACTCTCTCTCTCTCTCTCTCTCTCTCTCTCTCTCTCTCTCTCTCTCTCTCTGTAGATTTATCATGAACCCAGTAAATTTTACTTTTCATTCTTTTCGTTTATGGAGCCTTATGAAGATTCTGCTTGTTTGGAATCTGTCTTGTTTTAAACCTCTCTCTCTCTCTCTCTCTCTCTCTCTCTCTCTCTCTCTCTCTCTCTCTCTATTCATCATGAATCCATTGATTTTCCTTTTCATTCTTTTTGTTTATGGAGCTTCTTGAAGAGTCTGCCTTGTTTTCAACTTCTCTCTCTCTCTCTTCTCTCTCTCTCTCTCTCTCTCTCTCTCTCTCTCTCTCTCTCTCTCACCTACGATGATGTATTGCAGGTGACTCGCTTACGCCAGAGAGGGGTCGCCGAGATAGAACAGGTTAATGGAGGCCAAAATTGATTTCCTTTCAGAGGAAGTAGGTTAGCCTATGGTGTCTCCTGGAATGCGAGTTTTATCTGCGACTCGATCATCTTTCATTATCGACCTTGTGAAAGGAATTGGCACGATCATCCACGCTGTCTCATTATTGCTGAGCGAGGAAGCAACAGCAGCAACAACATATATACGTATATATGGGGTTGGCAGTTACAATGTCCTGCGTATGATGGGGGTTACCACTAAGTCATATAAATTTGTGTCAAAAGTAACCATTAATCTGTGAGTTTTGGCATCGGTTTTCAACCAAGACACCGTAACATTTCCCATGCCCTTCTGTCTTGAAAACGAGAAGCATCAGGAGGAGGAGGAGGAGGAGGAGGAGGAGGAGGAGGAGGAGGAGGAGGAGGAGGTAGGAAAGGAGGAGGTAGGAGGAGGAGGAGGAGGAGGAGGAAAGAAGACGAAAAAAAAATTAAGGAACGTCTTACTCACTTTCTCATTCTCGAGACCAAAACACTACAGGAAAAATAACTTAGAAAAAGACGAGAGATTTTTCTCCGATGGGTTGATAACAGGTATACCCATCATAACCCCACTTTCTTTCGTGAAAAGAAAAAAAAATCACTAGCGGGGAAAGGCCAGCAAGCAAGCACGAAAGCACTAGTTATACGTTATCTGGCGGTCGTATCTCGACCCTCACGATGCGTACGAGATAAGCTATAAGCAGTTGAGTCTTCTTCGTCTGGACTTCTGCATTAAGATGTCACACGGATTCCTCTCTCTCTCTCTCTCTCTCTCTCTCTCTCTCTCTCTCTCTCTCTCTATATACCTAATCATAAATATAATATATATATATATATTATTATAATAATAAACTATAATATATATATATTATATATATATATATATATATATATCTCTCTCTCTCTCTCTCTCTTCTCCTCTCTCTCTCTCTCGACTCTCTCTCTCTCTCTCTTCTCTATATATATAATATATATATATATATAATATAGAATATCTATATGAAGGATAGATAGATATAGATAAAGATATAGATATAGATATAGATAGTAGCAGATATTATTATGTCTAGGTATATATATAGATATATATATATTAATATATATATAATATAGATATCATATATATATCTACATCTACTCTACATCTACAATCTACTCTACATGCTGCATCACATCTACATCACATCTCATCTACATCTACATCTATCTATCTATCTATCTATCTATCTATCTATCTATCTATCTATCTATTCTATCTATCTATCTATATATATATATATATATATATATATATATATATTTATAATGTATATATATATATATATATATATATATATATATATATATCTACATAACAATGTTTTAATTATACATCTGCCAAGACCGTATCGTATTACACACCGCCCTGTGATAATGAATACAATAACTCTGCAGTTAAGAATAAAACTAATCTCACGAAAATTGTCATAATGGCAATAATATTGCGCAATATAGGTTTTATCTACCGAATAATAATAATAATAATAATAATAATAATAATAATAATTAATAAAATAATAATAATAATAATAATAATAATAATAATAATAATAATAATAATAATATTGTATTACGATTAGTACGGAGTGGTAAGTATACCACTCTTTGAACCTTGAATAAAGGTTTCATGTCCTACTTATGACTACTTTCTATTATGATACGCAGACGCCAATTTTATCAAAGAACCGATAAGTCATAAAACACAGAATCAGGCAGGTGGCGCTAAAACGCAGCTATAGTTCTTTTACAGTTTCCACGTAAACAGAAACTAAGACGACGTAAGAAGTCTTTCACGTAAATCGTCCCAGTTTCTAGTAGCCGACTCCTTGGTTCTTGATTTTGACGTCATACCCGTAAAGGGTTCTCTACAGGTAAAGAGACTTCATTCATTGCGCAGGTTTCGGTTCGGGTGCAATTTCGTAGATGTGTTGATTTGTTCCTTGACGATGGTGATACGCTGAGCTTGACTCATCCTTGGTAACTGTGAGTGTTGAAGACTTATATGTTGACTTCCTGCTATATGTTGCTGTAGATATGGTGACAAACTGCGCCTTTTGAAGATAGTGACCAACTGCCCAAAGGTCCGAATACCCATGGGACAGGGCATGGGGGGTTAAAAAAAACTAATCCAAAGTTTTCCTTTCAGGTGGTAAGTGCATCAGTCTGTATTTAATAGTTAACGTTCCTTGATTTAAATGACGCCAATATTTAAAATTTAATTTTATCTCTTGCATTTAACAATAGATAATTCTTGTTTTAATAGAATTTGCCGTTTCTAGTTGAAGTTCTTTTAACGTAATATTTTAGTACTTGAGAAGTTTGGTAATAAGTTAGTAACTTGGTAACTAATCGTAAGGTGCTAAATATGTGGAGATTAAAGTTTAAACTACTTAGATTACCTTCTATATGCCTTCTATGAAAATAGTTTTTAATGTTTATTAAGTAATTTAGTTTTAGTGTATCTGTACTTATAAATTTAGAAGAACGTTCACTTTTGGAAGTATTCAGATAGTGTTAACTTTTTAATTTAGCATTGCTTTAAACATCTTAACGTAACTGTCTAAAACTTTTAATTTTCACTTCATTAAAATAGACAAAACTATACCTATAGCTGTGGCTTTTATACAATATAAACCTATATGTAGACTGCAGCTGACACTTTGTTCCAGTAATGGTCAAGTCGACAATTTACTTTGTCCATGAAACTGGTGCTAGGGTAAGCTATGGCTTAACACCCCTGGGAATGTTTACCTTTTAGTTTTGTTAGGTAACTCTGACTTCTTGACCCTGTATAATGGTTGGTCATTTTGTCACTTATCAGCACTTTCAGAATACCTCATCCTCGGTTTGCCAGCGAATTTTGTCTTTGTTTTGGTCAGAGGCTTTGCAAGTGGTTAGCCTGCATTGGAGATAATTGGGTCTTTTGTGAGGGTTTGAATTATTTTCAGTTTAAACATTAATTTCCTGACTTTTATAAGAATCTTAGAACTAGTTGGTGCTTCATCTCTTTCAAATTGATTTGTTTTAACATTAATTTGCTCTGACTTTACTTGAATTCTTAGATTTAGTTGGTGCTTCATAGTTCAAGTTTAAAAATGTTCCTGGCTTGATAAGAATCTTGAGCTTTAGTTTATCTTTAAACTTTTTTTTATTGACTTACATTTGGGTTTTTTGTATTATAATTACAGTTTCTGCCCCAGTTTTTTCTTAATTTGTAGGATGTGTACTGGAACAGTTTAAACTAAGGAATCACTAGTTAAATCCAAGTATTCCTGACATCCTAACATTAAATCCACGTTTTTTAAAGAATGAGGTTGGGAGTCCGGCATACTGATGTTTTGATGCCATAAGTTGTCCTAATTTGTAAATGATGCATGTATTATGAAAGTTCTCTCCTTCAACAAGAATAGCAATTTCGAACTTGGAATTTTGTCAAATTAATGATTTAATGTTCGAATTAAAAATTAAGATTTTTATTTTCGAGGTAGTTTTAAAATTTGTTTTACAAAGTGAAAGTTCAAACAGTGTCGTCAATTAGTAATGTTATATATTGGAAATAGTTGTGGTGTTTTACTGTTTTGATGCCTAAAAAAGACCTGTAATCTGGTTTACATGAATTATTGTACTAAAGTTCTTGGTAAGACTGAAAATTTACTTTATTTCTGAAAGAAATATATTTTAAAATTCAGCAGAACAGCCTGTTTAAATGAAACCATGAATTTAAAATTCAGTAAGAATAATCTATACTACAGAAAAGAATCTTATGAATTTTGCTTTTACAATTAATAGTGAGTCATATCGAATTTGAAAAACTTCCAATTTTGCCTTAATTGAAGATAATGGCAGAAAGATTATTGAAGATAATGGCAGAAAGTAAATCTTTAACGTCAATATGTCAATGTCGAAATATGTTACCTGTAATTAATAGGTAAGCCAAGGAAAGAAATTTCTGCACTGTTCAATGGAACGAATAAGTTTTAAGGTAACTACCATATTGAGTATGAGGATGGAATTAGTTTTAAATGAGCGCCATAAAGACACAAGGCTGACGCCATAACAGTAACATTTGAAAACAGTGCCAAAACATAAAATAAGTTTAGTATTTGGTTATTGATAGTACAGATGTCTTTTTTTTTTTTTTTTTTTTTTTTTTTTTTTTTTTTTTTTTTTTTTTTTTTTTTTTTTTTTTTTTTTTTTTTTAGCATTACTCTATTAAGTCTTCTCGACAATCCTAACTTGTTATATGAATAGGATCGATATAAGTTTACGAACTAGATTTTGTCAGCACCAGTCTCATTGTGTATAGAAGCCATTGTTTTCTAAAGGTTAAAACTCCAATAACTTCTGATCATGATTTATACATATCCTAATTACCACGTGATGAAAACTAAGTAAAAAAAATAAATGAAAAATAAATGAAAAAATAAAACTTCCCCATTATTGTGTCTCGGATCATTATGACTCCCGACAGATATGATTTTCTTCCTCCACGTCGTCGTTGAAGAATTTAATGATTAGCCCTCTTGTTACTGTGACAGTAAATCCTCGTTAATCTTAACAGGCAACGCCCTGTGACCAATATATTTTTGTATATATCGCTTTGTTTATCACGTGCAAAAGATACAAGCGTAAGACCAGGGTACGTAAGATCACAATGGCAAAAGCAACTAGCGAGCTTTTAGGAGACGTTAATGAGTTCAAATACCATGATTTAACCGTCCGGACATGTCCGATTAGGCCTAAGTGCGTGTCAACTTCGAGCAGGGGGAAGAAACCCAGAAGCATCCAAGAGTAATCGGGGAGATCGCCTGACGGGGGGAGAACGCGGAACCAATTCTGGAGGAGTCGATAGACGAGGTTCGGCCTGCAAGCACAGATAAAAATGACAGGTACTTATCGCGTTTGGATGTTAATGGCTCTTGGAGTGAATAGATAAGAAATAATTAGTAAAAGTCCCGAAAAGTTTTAGTTCTGATTTTATTTTTCCTGGTGTATGTTAATAATTGTCATTTTACGAACGTAACAATCGTTACCTTGAAACGATTGTTGTAGACATAACTTAAGCCGAGGTTAATGGAGCTACAGGGATGGACCTTGAATCCTAATGTGATGCCTTATGGAAATGTCAAGTAATTCGATTTAATGGTTAATGAGCCTGATAAGCGTTAAGTCTATTTAACAGAACTTTTCATATTCAGTAAATCAATATCTTCAAACTTAAACTAATCGGAAAGAGAACCGGTTTGTCCAGAAGGTATGAAATACGACTGCAAGATTCCATTCCTCTTTTTATCATTTTCCAAGCATTCAAAGCCATATCAATTTCTTACTTTTTTCATGGAGTTGCGTTTCGAAGGTTCCCTAAAGATCCAGCTGATTTCAGGCAGCTCTTCTTTATCTAATTCTAAGATATGCTAATGCGTAGTTACGTGCACTGACAATGCAATGCAAACAATTCACCGATGGATAACTAGTAGTTGCGCATTAAAATCTCCAGGCAGAGGAGATTTCGTTCAAGGTGCGGTTTCAGGAAACCGACCTACGTACCTACCTACTTACTTACCTCCGTCTGTCTAGGTCTTCGTCTAATTCTCTCGTGTGACAGTAAAATTAGAGTCTACGCTTCGCTCTCTTCATTAAATGACTGTGCTCTTATAATCCTCCGTCATTTTAACTCTCGAGAGAAATTATCCGCAAAGCCATTGACTTTTTTTTTTCTCTTAATTTTAAAGTGGTAGTCTTTTCGAACGTTTTACTCCAAGCTTGCTAGTTCCGTAAAACTTCGTAGACTGACTTGGATGATAATAGAGAAAAAGGATAGAATTTCTTAAGTTCTGCTGGATGAAGACTTAAGACTTGAGTTTGGTGGGTTTTGGAGTTAACATGTTCCGATAAGGAAGAAGTTTGTTCATAGGCATATTATTAGCCTACTGCAATTTATATACAGACAACTCAGCTACAGTCTAATGCACACGCTGTAACTACGTTTGATACCCAATGTAACTGGATGAAAATAAAGAAAATAAACTTTCTCCACCGGTAACGAGAGGACTTTAGCGTCAGGGTGATTGTGTCGTAAAGAATTCAATAAAATCCCATCTCCTCAGGTGGGAATTATACCTGAATTCGTAATGATTATTAGACGAGCATGTACAGGGGCATTATTGCATTATTCCGAGTCTCGTGGCCGTCCGAAAGCTCTGCTACAGAGTCTGTCTGCTTTCTGAATGATATCGGAAACATCCAATAAATATCTAACATTTAACTCATCAGAAACATCTAATATCTAACATTTAACAGATAGCGTCTTTAGAGCGAAGTAGCTGGCCTGCTGAGTATTGTAGTAACATTCAAAAGGTTTTATGGAGCATTAGCTCAAAGAGAGAGAGAGAGAGAGAGAGAGACGAGAGAGAGAGAGAGAGAGAGAGGTAAGTTGTATATTGGTCTTTCATCTTTTTAAATGAACGGTTTCATTTTGTACTTTAACATTATAAATGCTGTAGCACCAATAATGGAACAGTAGTTGTCGAGGTACTGCATAAGAGATAGATATATCGTGAATGCGTAAAGATATACATACATAAATACATACATAAATACATACCATACATACTACCATACTACATACATACATATAGTATATATAATATATTTAATATATTAATATATATATACATATTATTATATTATATATTAATATATATATATATATATATATATTTAATATATATATACTATATATATAATATATATATATTTATATATATAATATATATATTACATTACATAAATACATAAATACATACATACAACATACATATATACATATATAGTATATATATATATATTATATAATAATAATATATATATAATATATATATTACATATATATATATATATATAATATATATATATATATATATATAATATATTATAATATAATATATATATAAGAATAATATAATATATATATAATAATAATATAATAATACATGACCAATACTAACAACATATATATATATATATTACTATATATATATATATATATTAATATATTATATATAAAAAGTAATACCTTCTCTCTCTCTCTCTCTCTCTCTCTCCAGTTTACAAAGGCTCCCTCCCCTGATAAATCCATTATATAATGACCTTTCCAAGAGGGCAGGTCACACAGACACACACACACGCAGGCTCACAGGCTGTCCAGGGCGTCGCAACGCCTTCCCATTAACCGATAAATGATAATCCTTCCCTGCTTCTCGGTCTGTAATTCGGGCGAACATAGATCACGCCCTTCCTCCTTCATTATTCGAACACCTTCGGGAAGGAATTTTACATCTCCCTCCTCCTCCTCCTCCTCCTCCTCCTCCTCCTCCCTTGACCTCTTCGCCGTGGTCCGGCCTTTTCGCATATCTGGGCATTAGCGTCTCGGATTGATGTGGACTCAGTTCGCTCTGCGATTTTTCGTTTTTCCCCTTTGCATTTCGAGTTATTTCTAGTTTCGAGTTTTCATAAATCATGTTACCCCAAATATTCTATAGAAAACTCTCTCTAGAGCTATGGGGATGTTTTGCCACCCTAGGGAAAGGCCTGAACAACCGATATTTCAGGAATCACTTTCTCTCCCTTTCAGCAAGGAGCTTAATGATATTTCGCAAAAATTGAATGTAGAAAAATACGATAACAATATTGTATTTCAGTCCTCTAACACATTTGTGAGGAAAATCATAAAAAAAAACACGGGGACAATATTGTATTTCAGTGCTCTAACACATTTGGGAGAAAAAACATAAAAAACCTGTAAAATTGTCCGAAGATATTGGTGTTCATGCTATGGGTTGCTTGGATTTTGATTCTTGCTATACCGGTGAAATGGTCGTTCATTGGGTACACGCAAAAATGAACATATTTCAGCATGTAAATTGGGGAATAATTATAGCTCTATAGCTCGACACGCCTGGGAAAGGGATCGTAAACTAAATTTTGATAACAGTCAAGTTGTGTGTAAATTCGTGGACAGATCCACCTGCAGATGTATTGAAGGCTCCTCCATCACGTTAATACCTTTGATGGAAACTTGGGCATTGCTAAAAATAACATTATTATCGAAGAAATATGTAAATGTGCCGGCATTCGTAATTTAGATGTATGTCATGTCAGTTAGATTCTTTCCAAAATCAAGGGCATAGTTTATAACAAAATTAGCATTATTGGCTCTTTAGCAGCCTTCAGGTTTCTGCCGCCGAGAAGGTTTCGAGGAATCGTGGAATTGACAAGGACCCAGCAACCTGATTTAGTGTTTTTTTTTTTTAATACTTTTTGATATGTATAGTTTCCTGCTTTACTTTGTTTCCTGAATTGTATATCATACTCCAAGTCCACAGTAGTTGGACGAAAATTGTAAGCTTTACATATATAATTTTAATACGTTATGCTTTGTAACAGTAACATCATAGCGGACCGTACCTAACTCTTATGAGAAGCACTATATAGACATATATATTCTTATGAATATAATATATACATATATGTATGCAAGTATATTTATATATATTAATATTGGCTCTTAAAGGTATATCTCTCTTGATTCTCGGGTAGAATTTTGGAATAAGCTCACTTGATCTTTTTATAGGAATCACACTTTGGGTACATTCTCACTGATGACGTGAGAAACATATATTTCACAACGTGGGGTCTCGATGCGTACACTAAAAGCAAGTATATGTATTACTGCATCGAGAGAGAGAGAGAGAGAGAGAGAGAGAGAGAGAGAGAGAGAGAGAGAGAGAGAGAGAGAGAGAGAGAGAGAGAGATATTCATGGTGCAGATTTTAATATTGGGGAATATGTCGTTTTCGTTCAAATAATAAATTTAATTCATGCAAATATTTTTGTAATATCAATACATATAAATTTTATATTAGTACAAATATAATTCTATTATAAATAGACATTATAGATTTTACAAAATCTATTCATATAAACATAACTGCATGAACTTGCGTTGTGAACGTAAACGTAATCTATTTATTTTTTAGCATTATTTTTTTTCTATTTCATTAAACCCGAAAGCAACGTCTTCGTGACGTGTGACGTACATTAAATGTTATCTACATCGTCTAAATTACGTTGGAAGGAAGTGTGGGGAGCGGTATTTTACGTATCAATATATCATTCACCGAGAGAAAATGGATGTTTATTATTTTAAGTCAACTGCAATGCTTACGGCTCTAATAACGGCGTTTTCATTTTGCTCTTAACTGGGAAGCGTTGTTTTATATGGTCAGTTCATGAACGAGAAGATAAGTGGATTCTGAAATTATGTGAGCGGTCCAACTGGGGTTAAATAAATTTTGTTTTTCTTGTACGAATATATGTATATATTATATATATATATATATATATATATATATATATATATATATATATATATATGTGTGTGTGTGTGTGTGTGTGTGTGTGTGTGTGTGTGTGTGTGTAGATATATATATATATATATATATATTATATATATATATAAAAGACTGGTAAAAATGTTCTGTTACAATAAAAGGAGCCCATAAAAACGCCAAAATATAGAAGGAAAGTACTACATTTCAGAGACTGCTGTCTCTCTCTTTAGGTAGATGAATGAGAAATGTTACAGAAAAGGTGTATTAATACCAGTTTAGGTCACTTCCAATATATATATATATATATATATATATATATATATATATATATATATATATATGATATGTATATATATATATATATCTATATATATATATATATATATATATATATATAGATATATATGCAGGTTTGATAACTAATAAAAATGGTTTATAATACTTCGGAGTAACTTTAGGAATATATATAGTATATAATATATAATAATATATATATATATAATTATATATATATAATAATATATATACATATATATAATTTTATATATATATATAATAATATAGATATATATATATATATATATATATAATTTTTTTTTTTTTTTTTTGGCACAGTACTTTATGAAAGTGTGATAACTAGTAAAACTGGCTTATAATATTTTGGGGTAACTTCAAGAATATATACAATTTTGTTTTTATATTTTATTGAATTTAAATTATTTGAGGTGTGATAACTAATAGAAATGGCTTGAAAAACACGCATAGTCAGTGTATTTATAATGTATGCGCAGAGTGTATGCGCAGTGTATGCACATGTACTTGCATACGCCCAACCTAGACAACCACATAAATGTAACAATGAAATTCGACCTTCACCCCACCCAGAAAAAATATAAGACAAATCCTAATTTCAAGGAGGATTAATCAGCAATGTATAAAAACAAACTTCAACTAACGAAGCCACTCCGTCTCAAGTTCATTAATATACTCCCAGCGTTAAAGAACAAAGGCGCTTGTTAACAAGGGGAAGTAGATAGCAGAGGCAGAAACTAGCACAAACGCTTCTTAAGGTGAATGCACAAACGCGCTATCAGGCTACACTCGGCCAACAAATAACCCCTGCCATCTAAGGCAGTCTCTGATTCATTGTCTTACTGGGTATCTGTGACCTCTAGATCATAATCCCTCGACTACCGAAAGACACTCTCACTTCTGGGTCAGTGAGACGGGTCGTCGCGTGGTCAGAAAACTGGGGTTTCTTAAGGTCGCAATTGTTTCAATTGGAGCAACTAATCAGGTCGTCAAATGGTTAGAAAACTGATGTTTCCTGATGTCGCAATTTTTTTTAAATGATGTATTTGTCGCTTGAATTTTAACCTGATTGTGTATTTCATCTTCTGGAATTCCTGCTTTTACGTTTAAATTTCAAACGAGCGACGGACGAAGCCATGCGTCGGAAAGGAAGGGCCTTTAGGTCAGTATAAAAAAAAAAGACACTGCTCGATCCTTCAACGAAACCTATTTGTTTAAAATGGGAATTAAAAGCTTTTACGTCCATCTCGTAAATTTTCTAGTGTATCAAAATCTATACTCCGATACCGAGTAGAAATCCTGTACCTTAACGTGTACAACCAACGCTATGGTAATGATCGATAAACAAGCCATGTCATCTCAAATTTTATGTATAGTTAACAACTGCAAGTTGAGTGTACCCCCGTGTTGCAGCGCTGATCGTACTCGCAAAGCAATCTAGATACATATGCATCGAGAGTTATACAGGAGGATCCTTGGATACGTCTTATGGGGTCCAGGGATCCGATGAGAACAGGCTCCCTTTGTCAGAGTGGTCTTAAGTTTTCTTGATAACATGCGCGGGTTTAAGTGCCTCGTTAAAATAACTAGTAAACAACGGAGTACAAATGAGGGCGAGACAAAGCCATCCCTTAAAAGCAAAATCTTTTTATTTTTTCTAAAACGCATTTGCAAATGAATGCGCATAGAAGGATTAGTTACACAGATGTAAAAATAGCGTCCATTAGCTAACTCATCGTTAAGCCCCCATTATTGAACGCATTCGGACAACGAAGTAAACAACCGTGAGGAGGAAGCGATGACGAAATTCTCTCGGACAAGGGTTCGCTAATTGGACTCCTTTTGCTTTCTCCGCGCTCGGAATGGAAAGATTGACACTCGCTATTCTTCGGGCCGGGCATCTGTTTGTCAGTTTTGAACAGCCGCCTATTTTACAGTGATTTTCTTATCTGCCGATCTCGTCTCGCGGTACAGTTTCATCCAGCGGTTTCTTCCCCTGGTTTAATGAGATGTTCACCCGGCGCTTAAAGCTGTTTATGATAAAAGATGATTACACCGTCCGCTATAAATGATTTTGGCGAATCACCCGAAAATATTTTATCAGGGCTTCACCCCTCGCTTGACAGGTGATCTTTTCTGAAGCATTTATTTGACTGGCACCCAGTCATTTGCCTTTGCCGATGCTGCGAAGGTGTGCTTGCTGGCTCGCTTGCCTGCTCCGGATTCCACGCAACTTTTCAGGACAAGATCGACGCTGGAAACTCGAGCAAGGGCATGAGTAATGCCCCGGGACCCACAAGTGAATGTCAGAGAGGTAAGTGGAATCAGTTTCAAGCAAGATTAAAGGCCACGATTTTTTTTTTTTTTTTTTATTCGGGATTCATACCGTATTTATTTGAAGAATTTCGAAAATGCCTTAATGCGTTTTCCTAAAAATCGTTTCGCGTTTGCAGCGAATTCCTTTAATTAGTTTCGTGGCGGCGAAATATTCAGGCCAAAAATGTCATCTCTTAAAATCGGTTAAAATATCCTTTTTTTCTTTAATCCATACCTAATTTACATCGTAAAATATGTGAAAACTGGAAGTTAACAGTCTTTAAAGTGGTACAAGATGATGAAATATGAAAACAAATTAGATAACAGTATTTTATTTTATTGAAGCGCATTGTGGGCTTTCGATAATTATATTGAAATATCCAAGCTGGAATATTCGGAGGTTTTGACGCCATGTCTAATTTCAAAACAATTATTCAATATACGTGCGTAGATGGAATTGTATAATGTTTATGACAGCAAGTTATGTGTCAACTTTAATAAGAAACGCTCTCTCTCTCTCTCTCTCTCTCTCTCTCTCTCTCTCTCTCTCTCTCTCTCTCTCTGTACAATGTTCACTGCATTGAATATATGTTCCCCTTTTGGTAAGAAGCACAAAATTTCTCTCTCTCTCTCTCTCTCTCTCTCTCTCTCTCTCTCACACACACACACACACACACAATGTTCACCACATTGAATACATGTTCCCTGTTTGGTAAGAAGCACAATCTCTCTCTCTCTCTCTCTCTCTCTCTCTCTCTCTCTCTCTCTTGCATGCACAAACACACGCAGACGCAAACAAACAACCGTATAAATCGCTATACCTTGAAGGGAACTGTAACAGGAACCATACGCGTCCATCTGTCTTAGTATCTGTTAGGCTGCGCGATTATGATAAATGAACTTTTCATGTGAGAGCAAGCGCTTGTTGTTATTGTTTTTACGCTCACTAAGTAAGACGAATTCTCTGTCTTCCTCCTTAACATGCAAAGGCATTTGTCGCCGGTTTTTTATATTTTTATTTCCTTGTTTTTTTTTTAGACTTGTTTGTTATTTTTTTTCTTGCGTTTTCTTTATGAGAAGCTTAATGATTTATTTTTATCCTTTCTTTTTATATCTTTATTATTTTTTTTATTTACCTTCGATTTTTCTATTACAAATGACAATCTAAAAAAATGCACACAAAAAATAAATCCTTTAACACCTCAATATTTACATCCACAGACTTAGAGAAAAGAGCTGTCTTTATTATCACACTTTCCTTTTGTATCCAGCAATACTTGCTTGATATCCTTTTTAAGTGAAGAGCCTGAACTATCTCATGAACAAAAGAACAATTTCCTTTTTATTTTATTTTTTTCATGTGCCTTTAGAGACAACTCTTCAATGGCTTTGTACCCTCCAGTCGAATACCACAAAAAGAAACTTAAGTAGGTCGGTTTCATATGAAGCCGTATATACTCCTTTTAACGACCTGGATCTTCCCGTTCGCCAGGAGAGGCGTTATATAGCCCTGATAAGGAGTACCTTGGAGTATCTTCTATATAAATGCGGATATTCGCCTGCAAAAGCTGTATATTTAAAGATTGATTATAAAGCTGAAAGTGTCTTGGAGTATCTTCTTTACAAAGACGAGTATTCGCCTGCAAAAGCAGAGTATATCGAGATTGTCCACATCTCTTGTTTTAACCAAGATGAATATGCATCATATTTCGTCAGTACGAGAGGGCTCGAAAAATAATGGATAAACGGTAAAAACAGATAACCAAAATATTGAGGTTGTGTATTAAGAATTTTTTTCTTTTTAAACTAAGATCGGTAAATGAGATCATTCGAGCATACGAAAGAAACGAGTCCATGAAACAGATATACATTCTTCGTCAATACAAAAAGAAAAAGTACTCAATAATGGATGAAGAGTAAGAAGCGAATAACCAAAACATAAACAAAAAAAGGAACAAAGAGAGAGATAAATTCCTGGAGGTCTTACCACACCTTGATCTTGTACACCTTTTTCTTCCACTTCCACATGCCACGCACATTCTTGTAACTTCTTTTTTTTTCTTCTTCTTGTTATCGTATACTTTCGTTTTCTTCTCTCATTTTGTCTCTGGCGATAGCCACGGCGATAGATGGGTTTGATACAATTTGTGTATGTGATGTTTCCAGTTTGTTTTGTTAATTGATTTTTTTTTATCAATAAAGCATGTTTGGTTTATTTTTGTTATGAGGATTATGACTGAGGGTTGTGAGTTCTTGGTTTTCGTGGTCTTAACTGTGAGTATATATATATATATATATATATATATATATATATATATATATATATATATATATATATATATATATATATATATATAAAGAGAGAGAAGAGAGATATGTATATATATATATATATATATTATTATATACCATATAGATATATATATATATATGTATATACATACATAATAATAATATATTCCCATAGTACTGTAACAGCTCATCAACACCACTTAATACCTATCTTCCATATATCATATCCCACAAAGCTTTCTCCAGAAGACTGGGTATGACCAAGAAGGGGAAAGGTCAACGGAAGTAACCTCCCTCCCCTCCCCCTCACTCCCATCTCCTCCTTGCCCCTGGTGGACCAGGTCCCTTGGACAGTTGACCCAGCTCAATATGAGTTGGTACCGTTGCCCTCGGGAGTAGCACAACTGGTGTGGGTCCTGTGAAAGTGACATCACCCCTCCCTCTCTCTCTCTCTCTCTCTCTCTCTCTCTCTCTCTCTCTCTCTCTCTCTCTGCTGGGGCTTCATCCCTGGCTTTATCAGATGACATTATAAACTAGAGGTTTTAGGGTCTTCCCCCAATTCGTTATCGGCTAATCTATAGCGGGTGCATGTCCCTCCACACGAAATCCGTCTCTCGAAGACGAGAGAGAGAGAGAGAGAGAGAGAGTGTCTCTGCTGTTAAAAGTTAAATGAATACGACGTTCGTGGCGGACATAAGTTATTCTTGCTGTTGTTGCTGCTGCTATTTTTGTGGGGATACTGCTGACGCAGTTGTTACTATATATATATATATATATATATATATATATATATATATATATATATATATATATATATATATATATAGATGAATATATATATATATATATATATATATATATGAATATATATATATATATATATATATATATATATATATATATATATATATATATATATATATATATATATATATATATATATATATATATATATATATATATATATATATATATATATGTGTGTGTGTGTGTGTGTGTGCAGGTGATATATATATATATATATATATATATATATATATATATATATATATATATATATATATATATAGATAATATGTACAATATATATATATATATATCTTACATTTTTCAGGTTAAGGTACGACCTGTGTGTGGCTAACAAGGACTGATTAAAATTTAGGATAACTGTTCTTAATGAAATGAGATATATGCAATTAAATGCTGCTGGATTGGTGACTTAATAAAGAGTGAGTTTACTTTAGAAAGAAAAACTAATTTTTTGAAGTAGGATAGGCCTAAAAAATACATAACATACAGAAACACAAACCATACATCTCCTCGCTAATGCAACTTAAACATTCGTATAATTAATTATCCGGGAATCACGAATTAGACAAAACACAATCTCCTGCCAAGAAGCATAATGAAATCAGACATTTGTAAAGAATTAAAACGAATAAAAAAAATAATAGAATAGATAATGGTGCCTGACACCTTGACGGCCGAGTTGCTTATTATTCCTCATATGGTTTAAAACACTTTCTTATTGAATTTCTCCAACGGGCGAATTGTGTGACTCTGACGGTTTATACTTCCAGTTTTAGCGGTTTAATTATACCGACGCTTAATGGAGCGATTGTATCTTAAATCATTAAATTTATGCTTGGCATAAATGCTGGTAACTGGGGGGAGTTCTTATTCATGAGGTGGTCTGAGATAGGTCTCTTTTGGGCTGGGTGACAAGGGATGACTTTTCATGTCATTCCCCAGAATTAAGACATTGCATGAATCGGATTTTTTTATCAACAATATTCGCGTTTAAATATTGAAGTCTGAATATAATATGTTAATGCAAGGGCAAACTGTAAAAGTACAGGCGATGTTCAAAGGGGCGTTATAAGATTTCAGTTCAGATCGAGGGATTCCTGACAAAATACCTGTTGGTATAAGGCATGATCTCTCTCTCACATCAAGACACAACACTATATATATATATATATATATATATATATATATATATATATATATATATATATATATATAATATGTATATATTCGTAATTTAGTGAAGTCGGTCTCTAGGAGACTGTTACATATTCGTACGTTTGCATCTGATTTCCCAACAGAAACAAACGCCATCAGAAGTAGCCACCTTTAAGTTTATCACAAAACCCGTTAAGAGTTAAATTGTTCACTGACGTTCATCACTTTAAGGCTGACAAGCAATTAAAAAAAAAGGAGCTGACGAGCTACAAAAAAGGAAAAAAAATTAAAAGACAGCAATCACTACTGGGTTTGACCTGATAACCAGGACCAATAATGTCGAGGAACATATCTTTGAAGGTAACCTTCTTCCAAGTGGTCGATCGTTTGTGGTTAGCCTTTCACGTGGGGTAGGATACGAAGGAAATGAACTCTGATGGACTTGAGCCAATATTTGTCCTGTTATATTCTTTCCAATGCATTTCTGCCCTGAAACTATTCCCCTTGTATATTCATAATTTACTGACATTTTTATTATATTTATTTATTTATTGATTTTTTTAGTTCATTATTTCATTCTCGAATAATTTGCAATCTTATGACCTGTTACCCCTTTCAAATGGACACCATATTCTTTGGAAGCTTGAATTTTAAGAAAGGCCCTTGTGGCCTTGTCCCATTTGAACGGGGTTCATAGTTTGGATAATAATAATAATATTTTGTATTTTTCCTCTTCTGAATAATAACAATAACAATAACAATAACAATAACAATAACAATAACAATAACAATAACAATAACAATAACAATAACAATAATAATAATAATAATAATAATAAAATAATAATAATAATAATAATAATAATAATAATAATAATAATAATAAAAAATGGCAGAATTAACTGAATTTATCTTATAGAGAACTTTCTCTATTTTTCTGATAATTCGTCTTTCATATTCAGCGAGACTGCTGAGTAATTGGCCTATATTCACGGTGTTATTCTGGTATTTTGAATGTCAGTCTCTGGTATTATCAATACTAAAATATATGAAATATGTGTATGTTTTAATCAGGTTGTATTTCAGTATATATCCGGAGACTACAACGGGACTGTAGATGGTGATCTCATCACAGTCCCGTTGAAGTCTCCGGAAATATATTAAAATACAACCAGAATGAAATATATATTTTTCATATATTTTAGTATTGACAATACCAGAGCTTCACATTCAAAATACCAGAATAACACCATGAATATAGGACAATTACTTAGCAGTCTCGCGCATTATGAAAAACGAATCATCAGAAAAATAGAGAAAATTCTTTACAAGATAAATTCAGTTAACTCTGCCATTCTTAATAATAATAGAATAATAATAATTTAATTTTTGCATATACTCCTTGTGTATAACTTCAGCATGCGTTCCATAACCTGAACAATTCAAGTTTTCATTGTAACAGGAGATTTCTATCTCCCTTTCCTTGCTCTTCTCCAATCTTTTCTTCATTTCAAACTCGCCGATTAATTCCTATCCCCAAATTGTAACCATTCGACAGAAATTCAATTTTGCGCCTTGATGAAATACTATGTGAGCCTCTGTAATTGCCTAACACTACTTTAATATTCATCGGGGGGAATTAACATAGATTACCTGCTCTAATCTGAATTTCAAGCCTCATCCTCCTCCTCCTCCTCCTCCTCTCCTCCTCCTCCCACTTCGGGAACCTTCGAAACAAAATGCATTCCTGGAAAGGTCTCGGGCCGAGAATTAAAGAGGAAATGGGCCCCCGGTCATTTTTGCATAATGCAATTTCGAAGGTTTCGAAAATGCTTGCTTGCAGATTTTTCTGGAGAGAATTTCAGTTTCCCTCTCTTTTTATTTATTATTTTTGGGGGGAGGTTGGTGGGGTGGGGGCGCCCCAATCTCAGGTGTAATGGGAATTCTCCGCTTCCTTTTCATTTAAATGGGAAATCTTGAGGATTGGCGTTTTTCATTGTCTCAGAAGTAAATTGGATACAAACGAGAGTTAAATTAGGAATTCATAGCGTCAGACATTCTTCTTTCTTTCTTCTTCTTCTTCTTCTTCTTCTTCTTCTTCTTCTTCTTCTTCTTCTTCTTCCTTCTTAGATTTACGACGACGGATGCTTGGATATTGCAGATACGTAAATGCATCCGAGTTCGGAGAAATTAATGACTGGCCGTATAAATTGGCTGTTGAATAATCTCGGACCAGCTTCAACAGCTTTTCCTGGTGAAGGATTTTGCGAAGGATTTTGCTACGATGAAGCTTCAGCCTCGTGGCCACTGCCGCGAAAACTGCCAGCCATCAGAACAATTACCAAAGCCAGCCAGCATTTGGATTCAGGAATGAGCACTGTCTCGGGCTGATCTATAGCCGTAGATAAATCACGGGAGTGATTAAGGCAATGCGTTACAATCACGATTTTTCTATAGGAGTGAAAGCGTGGAGTCGCTAGCGAAAAAAAATTGCGGCTTTAATGTTTCTCATCATAAACCTTCGGATGAGTGTATGCTGTATGTTGCATTGCCAAGTTAAATACCTCTCTAAGAAAATGTTTTGTTGATGACATTAATTCTCATACATTTTAAGTAATAATGAACAGCTAAATACCTTAATTTTACAACTAGAACATTACAAAAGTTATGCCCAGACGCTATTTAGAAGCGGTTTTATATTTAGGGTTAAGAAACAAAGAAACATGAGGTTTTTTATATCTATGATTATCGTGTTTAAAAACTCTCAGCTATTAGTGAGATAGCCTCTTGAGTCTGTCTGTCTGTCTGCTGGCCTGGTTGTGTCTCGATTTCGCATTCTCTCATAATTATAAGAACAATTATTGTATATGATTTAACAGTCACAAATAGATCCCATCACATCCGAAAATGCAAATAACGTACAAGACCCCAGTCAAGACAAGAGAAAATAACCAGTGCCATTCATGCGTTTTAATTGAAATATATCAAAGCTAAAAAATGTGAATAGTCCACGTGAACAATTTGAGATCTGCTAGAACCCTCTACAAGCAAAAGTGTGACTTATCACTGTAATTACCACAGCAGGTTCGACAAGTCATTAACCGCCGGCAAAACATCCCGCAGAGTGCTTTGTTCTGTGTAAACAACAGTCGAATATTATGCAGAATGTTCCACCATCCATCTCCTCAAGAGAGTTTATGCGCTACCCACAGTTCAGAATCTCTGACTGTCCCTGGTAAAAGTGACCAAAATACTTGTCTGTTGTCTGTTTGATCGATTGACACCGCCGAGGGATATCCATTTACTTAAAGAATTACTCTCTCTCTTCTGCGCTGAACAATGCAATATTTTGTCAGGGAGCCGTGTATTAAAATGGCGTTGAGCTCTTCAGTTACTTTTTTTTTTCTCTTTTACTCTCCTGTCCAGTTGCTCGATCTTTGTTGCTGTCAATGAGACTGAGTGATCTACGCTTAGTTTTTTCACCCCACTATGATGATCGTTGAATTCTTCAGACCTTCAGCCTGAATGATATATATGTATATATATATATATATATATATATATATATATATATATATTTATATATATATATATATATATATATTATATGCATATATATGTATCTATAATATAGTATATACATGTATACGTATATGTGTAATATACACATATATAAATAAATCGATATTCCTATTGGCATTTATGCTATTACTAAAATGAATTACCTAGCTTTTCTACCTTATTGATAAGAGAGAGAGAGAGAGAGAGAGAGAGAGAGAGAGAGAGAGAGGAGAGATAGAGAGCCGATAGAAGAGAGAGAGAGAGAGAGAGAGAGAGAGAGAGAGAGAGAGTGCGTGCCCGTCCTTTCTCCCTGAAAGTAAACATCATTTAGGGTAAAATGTATCTTTTGGTTAGTGGTAACTTCTGCATTGGAGGACAGTACTCATGCTTTTTATAACTAACCTGTTTACTTAATTCTTGATTATTATTTCTACCCTTGACGAAGACGGGATTTCTATCCACGCAGCCTAATCATTATTTACTGCAGTTCTAGAAGCTGATTTATTTCGCAACGGCTGTGTCCTTGCTCAAGGAAAAGCTTGAAAGCAAATAAATTCTGAGGTGACCAAGGTTGGATTAGGCTCTTAATATTTCAACACGAAATTATGTACCTGCTCTGTAGCACAGATAGTGATTATCATCAGAGAGGCCATGGGCCATGGGATCACTAGCGAATTTGTTTGTTTGACCGGTGCTTTATGCAAAGTATGTTGACAAATATTTAAAATTTTCCTATTTTCTTCATCAGTTTTATTTATTACTGCCATAAGATAAGAGGACGCCAATAAGTCAGTCATATGTTAGAGCTTGCTAACCTTGTAGGCAGAACCATCGAAAATAGTGCAGGGTAAGACAGCTGCTGAAATACGCGCACACACTAGATATTTTATCATATATATATATATATATATATATATATATATATATATATATATATATATATATTATATATATATATATATATATATATATATATATATATATATTACTGAATACCATCTTTCCGTACTGTGCTCCACCACTAAATTGGAGTATTGCCAAAATTTATTTTTTCACAACCCATTTATTGATTTCAAACTAATACGAATATAATGCTTAAATTCACTAGATGTCATTTCTGGTAAAAAAAAATTTACATCTTGAGGATCGAGCTTGATTTATAGTAAAACCAAGATAAATATTCACTAAGATTAAGCATTAATATAAATATTGGGGTTTTAAGACTATGCCAATATAATAATTTTTCGTCGGTTGTTGATATTTGATTATTTTTTATTATTTCTACTCTTTTTGATAATTAAGACCCGTAAGATGCGTGTTAGCTTTAGAGTCTTTCCTACAATTTCTTGCAAGATCATATTTTGTAATTTTTGTGATTTCAGTAAAAAGCTGAAAGAATAACTGACCAAAACAAGACTGATGATTAGAAAAAAAATGTAAATTGCATAGCTCATGCAGAGGGCTAATTTCGTACTAATTGCTTATGGGCGTATAAATTAAAAAATGCAAATATTTGCTTTATTCATCGAATTCCTAGGCTTCGTTACCACGCTCGCTAATTACCGCGTTAATTAGTGGGATTCAAAGACGTTTTACCGGATTCCCAGTCATTATCTCTAATGGGATTTGCATCAGAAGCTAATTTCTATTAATGCCATCTTTTACGATACCCCAGAGATGCAAATAGCGCTTGGATTTTCGTTGCACGCGAGAAATCTGACTTTGGACTAAACCCATAGAGGGGTAGTGCAGTCAGTGAACTTCCCGCGGTGCACTGTAGGCATTACTAAAGACTTTTTGCGGCGTCCCTTCAGCCCCTAGCTGCAACCTCTTTCATTCCTTCGTCTGTACCTCCATTCGTATTATCTTTCTTCCATCTTTGAGGTTTTTCTCCTGTTACACTTTTCAAACGTTATTACTGTCAATTTCCTTTTTAGCGCTGAGTCACTTCCCAGGTCCCAGCGCTTAGTTTTGGCCTAAATTCTGTATTCCATTCCAATACGTGTGCCTAAACGGCCGTTTGTTTTCATAAGTAATGAACGCCTAACTATTTGCTAAACTGAATAAATTTATATCAGATTGGAAACACCATTTTGCAGTCAAATATTTTTGTTAGAAAAAGTTTCTTCTAGAAATGTAGATTTTTTTTCCTTTTTTTTTTTTGGCTGTTCAGAAAGATTAATCTCCATAAATTCCTGCCTCACATCGAGATCGAACCCAGGTCTCTCAGATAAAGGCATGGATGCTCACAATTGATCCATAAGAGTTATGAAAGACGTATGGATGGCAGAGGAAGAGACGTGGGTGTTAATTTGTAAGTTAGATATTAAAATGATAGAAGACGTAGGTCATGAATTGCAAGGAAATGGGTCAGCAGGACCTCTTCCAAAGGCCTCGAAGAGAAAGCGATATTTTATGGGAATTAGAAAGGCAGCGATGATGTTTAATGCTTTAGAAATGAATTAATTGAGAGGTTATTAGGACGGCTCATTGAAATAGTATTTGTGGAGTCATAGTAAGGAAATTAGAAAGGACGCGATGATGTTTAATGCTTTAGAAAGGAATTAATTGAGAGGTTATTAGAACGACTCATTGAAATAGCATTTGTAGAGTAAGATAGTCTACAGAAATGAGTTTGTAAGAATAAGTTACTTAAGTATAGGGACAATTGAAATTGTAGAGTAAGAGAGGCTTTAGAAGTGAGTTTGTAAGAATAAGTTAGTTAAGTAGAGGGAAAGTTGAAAGGGTATATTTACATCATTTCAAGTTGTTTAGTTACTTGTAAGAGCAGAATACAGATTTGAGGATTAGGTTTTTGATTCGCAAGGGCTTTGAGAAAAGGGGAAAAAAAGGTGGTCGAGGAAATGCTAGACAGATTGCAATGAGAGCAGAATGCATGCATGACCCGGGTGAGTGGCGCAGTATCGCAGAAGGTTGAATCTCTGGTGTCGAACGTCTAAATTTGGTCTCTGAAGTGAATGATACCGTTTACGTCATCTGCTTAAAATATTAAATCTTTCATTCGGAAATGCGAGAATGAACGTTGCGGTTGGTATGTTCTAGTTTTCTTTGGAGATAATCCTTACAAGAGGAAACAGCTCCTTTGTTAAAAAAAAAAAAATGACCAAACATGCTTTCCCTAACTTTAATCTCCTTGAACTCATTACCAGTCGAGACGATGATATCCTCAGTGATAGTAATGATGCAGCAATATTTACTTGTGTACCTGAGTGTGCACTATCTCTCATCATAAGTTTTCGTCAGCATTCATTAATCTTTCATGTGGATTTCGAAACGCCGAACTTCATCATCAGTGTCGTGGGAAGCTCATTTCTCAAGTTTATGACTCGATGCAGAGAGAGAGAGAGAGAGAGAGAGAGAGAGAGAGAGAGAGAGAGAGAGAGAGAGAGAGAGAGAGAGAGAGAGAGAGATCTGTCATGGGGTGGACCTTTACCGTCGGCCGGAGTTCTTGTTTCGTCGTAATCTAAGTCATTCTATTTTCTGTTTTTGGAAGACAACAATGAACTGATTTTGGTCACAAGTCGAGTTAGTAAGTCTGCTGTTTGATTAGGAAGTGGTTAAGTATGCCATGGCCGCCGATATCTCTCTCTCTCTCTCTCTCTCTCTCTCTCTCTCTCTCTCTCTCTCTCTCCCCAAAATCTTCACTGCTCTAATTAAGGGCGGACACCTTTTGAATTTCAAAGTTTAATTATCATAGATGTGTTATATGTGTACAATCATTTGTCTTTAATGACTGTGAGATAATCAGCAGTTCTGCAAATATATATGAAGCAAATATTCTAGATTCTCTCTCTCTCTCTCTCTCTCTCTCCCTTAACCAGTAGTTTTGCTAATAGGAGGAAACAACATACGCAGAAGTTCTCTCTCTCCTTCTCTCTCTTTCTCCCCTCTCTGTCTCTCATGAGCTCTCTCTCTCTATCTCTCTATAATATATTTTATATACAAAAATTATAAATCTATATATATATATCATATATATATATATAATATATATGGGTGTGTGTGCGCATGCCCCCGCGCACGTCCAATCATATCCGTAAAGAACGTATTATCCCAGCCTTAAATCTCGGGTGTCTCAGCGTGGCACTGGGGTTTTAACATAAAATTAGCCTTAGTGGCGCCACATATCATAGTGATGGACCTCTTGTCCAAAGGGTGCAAGTGATTTGCATGCTTACCTCCATCTCGATCTCGAGAGCAGATCCATTGTTGTCAAGATACAATCCTCGTATTTTTTAAAAAAGACTTTCGCTTCCCTCGCCATAGCCTTGGGGGCGAGAGAGGTTTTGGTGGGTTGCAGTGCTTCATCGTAAGGTTCGAGAGATTGTTTATATTAGTCATTATTAATATTACTTACTTATTATAAACGTTAATCCAGAGTTATATATTATTATTTTTCATATTATGCTTTATATATATATATTTTTTTTTAATCTCGAAGTTCACTTTCGAAAGTATGTCTCCAAAACTGGTTTCATATCATGACCGAAATATTTTAAAGTGCTACGTTTGTCTACGCAAGGCCTGCCCCAACCCCTCTTTATCCCCCCTCTTCTTCTCCTCCTCCTCCTCCTCCACCAAATTCACTAGTAAAGAAACACGGGAGCATTTTAACACTAGTTCATAAAAACAGTTTTTTATACGTCGTTCTAATTACACACCCATGTAATATGTATATATATATAATATATATATTATATATATATATATATATATATATATATATATATATATACACACACATATATATATATATATATATATATATATATATATATATATATATTAGCTTAAAAACCAATTGATTCTATATCAAATCCATCAGCTTTCAGATGCTTTTCAGTTGATCATTACACTCAAGCTAAAATAGAAAGTACGCATATATGCCTTTTTAAAAGGTAATTTTCAAGTGACTGATTTGGTTATTACTAATGATATTGCCATTTCAAGCCATCACTTTCGTCAAAGTTTCCGATGTGCTGTTCGATTACTCTTGGTATTTTCACTCAATCTTTTAATCTTCACCGGCAGTCATTCGTAAGAAAGATACTGTGAGAAAATGAAGAATCTTTCAGTTTCTTATATGTACGTCTTTATTGGCGATTTTATTAATTTCTCCATTTACATATCAAGTTGAAATTCCAGTCTTGCCCCCGTTATATGGGTTTTAGTTTCAGTTCACTAAAGTTTAGGATGAATTATTTTTAGGAACAGTAATATCAATTCCTGTAAACCTAATAAGATGTTGGCAAATTTAATGTGTACGTATGAGCTGACATAAAATTAATTTCCAGGATTGGATTACTGACACTCAGGTGAAAGAGCTGGTGAATGTGACTAACTAATTTGTACTTTAACAAAACTCTCCTGAGTGTAAGGCCCTACTGACTGCTAATAGTTTTATACCGATTTTCCCATTTTCATTCAACCAGAAATATGAATAATCACAGTGTTCGAATGGCTGAGTTCAGGTCAAAGTGGGTGCGGATTATATTACGGATTGCACCACGGAGTAAAACCTCTGCTTGCACCATGGAACAAATTGACTGCGAGTGAAAGCAGCAGGTTTGTTTTGCTAGGCCACCCGGGCATTCTGTCGCTACCGTGATAATGCCTTCTCTGGGCCTGCCTGCAAAATGAGTAATTGTCTCTCTCGAGCAACAGTTGCAAAGGAAGTTTTCGAAGATTCTACCTTTTGGCGACGACTTAAATTGAAATGTTCTAGAATTTTATGTATTTTTACATTCAACATCGTATTCGTCCATCTAACTTTTTCAACTTTTCCTTAGCTCCTTAATTTATTCAGCCTTAATTTAATTCTTCTGTCTTAATTGAATTTTTCTAGTATTTTATTTAATTTTATTTATTTCTACATTCAATATCGTATTCGTCCATCTAACATTCTCAACTTTTCCTTACCTCCTTAATTTATTCAGCCTAAATTTAATTCTTCTGATTAAGTTTGCTCTCGCTACCTGAATTTACTCACATCCTCGCGGTGTAGTTTCTCTTATAACAAGCATACAAGATTTCCCATTGAGGCTATCGCTCTCATCTATCTATCTCTGTAATTCTTATTTACAGCAGTAAAAAGTAATGATAAAACAAAATTGCTTCAGGGAACTTTTTGAACAACAATAAAAAATGTACGATCGTTCTTTATTTAGTGTCGTAGCGAAAATTAACTCGGATTTTTAAGTGAGATAAATATATTATTCATTCGTGTTTTACTAAGCGTCGGATAATCTGTGAAGCCAGGATTAGACTGTTTGTTTTTGAAACAAATTCCAGAGAGGTTTTATAATCAGAGAATGGAAATCTAGATCCTTTGAGTTACTCTCGAGGCAGATCCGAGATCGCATCTAGATAACCGTCTTTAATATTTTCCTTTGAAGTTTACATCTAATATACTAAGGTTGAGAGAGTATAAAACACACTCCTCTTGGAATTACTCAACTCGCTTAATTGGTTAAAGCTTTCGATTCTGTATACACAGAGAGAACCAATTATAAGCACGCCGAAATAGATTCGTACGCACGGACTTTGAATAGTTTTTTTTCTGGGAATTTACATTATGCATAACGCAAAAATACGTCACCTATTACTTCACTATAGGTTCTTACGTAAGCGTCATAGCATTCATTGATTAGGTCAATGAACAGCCTTATTGAGCCGAACAAGTAAAGCCGTCGAGGGGCCTGACAGCTCAATAGTAGGCGTAAGCAAGAAGGGAGTTGTATTCACCGAATGATTTGAAGGACCTTTCATTGCGAAGGAATGGGAGTCTCCAGACCGTGTTTACACCGCCGTTCCCTGTCTCTACACAGCCTTCTCTCGTAATAACGAAGTTGTTTTGGTTTTTATTAGTTGCCTCTGAGGCCAAGGTGAAAGTGTCTATAAAATGCAAGCCAACACAAGCCTGAGCGGCTGGGCTCCCCACGAGTCTCAAAGGGATAGGAGGAACAGTCCCCCCGCCCCCCTTCCCGCCGTCAGTAGACGAACACATAGGCTGATGGGCGGTAGTCTTTGAAGACGATGGATTCTGTAGATGTTGATGGGACCGTTGATGTTGATAGCATTGTTGATGTTGATGGAGGGTTACAGCCGAGAGATGGTATTGATGGTATTACCTCGGAGTTGGTGATAACATAATGGTAGAGGAGAAGCGGCGTCAGCCAAATGTTACATTGGTTAACGCTAATTGTAAACGCAAGAAACGTTTTCTTCTTCTTCTTGTGGGTTACGGATGCCATTCTTGAATGCCTTTCCAGTTCTGTTAGTCGCTTAGGATGTCGAGTTGCTTAGGACGTTTGGTAATGATTCAGGAAAGGTGGATGCGTAGAGCGGTAGAGTTTTTTTTTTTTTTTTTTTTTTTTGCAAAATTTCGTACTTAATCCAAATAGAGTCCTTGCGTTTTTTTTTATATCTCAAATTTCTTTGAATTCACTGGCAGTCTTACCACTGGCTATTAAGTTAGACAATCTATTCATTAGCGTTTACTAGAAGCAGCAAACCACGCCTTAACAGGGTCTAGAAAGTGAGTTTGAAAACTCAATCCGTTGCAACTGATATTTGCATATTTATGCATAGCCACTGGCGTAATACCATAGACAAAGGCCATTAAGATCTTATCTCAAATCCAGTAGGCGTATAGGGTAAGAAACAGCCTGGGTGAGAATGGGGAAAGCCTTCCCATACAATTTAAATGGAGTGGAAGTCTCGTCAATTTCATTAAACCGTACAGTTCCCCGGCGTCTGATTCAATCGCTTTCGTTATATTAGTGGGTAACCCTGGAGGTGGCTGTAATCTCCTCAATCTATCAATTATGTAAATGAAAGAAAGTCTGAATTTTCAATTTGCATTTATGATTGCTCAGTTCTCTCTCTCTCTCTCTCTCTCTCTCTCTCTCTCTCTCTCTCTCTCTCTCTCTCTCTCTCTCTATTTTTGTTTTATGATCATATCCAGTTCAGTAAGATAGAATTTTAAATTCTCTCTCTCTCTCTCTCTCTCTCTCTCTCTCTCTACTCTCTCTCGTCTCTCTCTCTCTCTCTTTCTTTATTTTGTTTTATGATCATATCCAGTTCAGTAAGATAGAATTTTAAATTAGATATACATTTTTTTTTTTATGTTTGGCCATATTTTTTCCTCGCAATCTAATATGATATTATACCTTTCACGATGTTGTGCAACTGGGGGTTTCAAAAACTCAAGCGAAGGAGCAATGCAATTCTAAAACCTTTTTTTTTTAATAACTGATCTCTTCTTTTTATTTGTAATTCCTATTAGCTTCTGTTTCTTCTTTTAAAAGCTTGAATTTCGGGTCAATAGGCCCTTTTAGGCTTTTTGCATAGGAATGGGTTTTTTTCTGATTAATAATAATAATAATAATAATAATAATAATAATAATAATATAATAATAATAATAATAATGTAATAATAGAATAATAATAATAATAATAATAATAATAATAAAATAATAATAATAATAATAATAATAATAATAATGAACTAAGGAACCTCCGTAACGAGGCTATATTATTGACAATCAAAGCCACAGTAGTATTAAAATATATTATTGTACAATGGTAAAAATACAAGGAGAGACTTCGGATACTGCTCCGTATCCCTCTTCATTCCTACTCATACTGAAGAGGGGTACGGAGCAGTATCCGAAGTGTCTCCTTGTATTTTTACCATTGTACAATAATATATTTAACACTACTGTGGCTTTTGATTAATAATAATAATAATAATAATAATAATAATAATAATAATAATAATAATAATAATAATAATAATAATAATTAAGAAATAGGAAAATAAGAGGATTTCTACACATAAATAATATATACGTCAAAATAAAAAAAATAAAAAAACATTATTTATGAAGTATTCTTACGAATATTCCTTGATCTACGTCAATACAGAGTCGCCTTGAGTGCTTATTATTATTATTATTAACCAAACAAAAACTTCTTTCAGTTTTATTCTGAAGATTGAAAAAGAAACCCACAAATTCAATTTGTAACTTGTTTACTTCTAAGTATTTACATTTAGTTTTACTCCACACTCGAGTACTTTCAGGCCCTTCTGTGGCCCATTCTCAAGAGATGTTGGGATGTTAGCCTGAGAACGAACTGCTGGGCCTTTGACCCAGGCTAACATCCCAACATCTCTTGAGAATGGGCCACAGAAGGGCCTGAAAGTACTCGAGTGTGGAGTAAAACTAAATTATTATTATTATTATTATTATTATTATTATTATTATTATTATTATTATTATTATTATTATTATTATTATTGTTGAGAAGATGAACCCTATTCATAAGGAACAGGGCCACAGGGGCCATTCTAAACAAAATGTTGCTCATTTGGAAGTAAGAGAAGGTAAAGGGAAACAAAGAAAATAGATCTTGCTTATTAAAAAGAAAAGATAAATTAAAAACATTTTGTTTAATTGACTGGACTACCTGAACCTTTATTTGTTGCCTGTAGGTGGCGGGCATGCACTGTAAACAACAAGCTTAAGCTTTGGGACTGTGACAGAAACCTTTGTACGTGCCCTGGTGCCCCGCAGTAACGGTTTGGGCATCTTTCAGTGAGGGTACACTCAGTAACACGTTCCTTCCTTTCTAAGCTTACGTTTATTTATTTATTCTTGTTTGTTGTTAGTTGATTATATATTTTACTTTATTTATTAGTTTTGTTGTTAGTGCATTCATGAAACAACAATATATATATATATATATATATATATATATATATATATATATTATATATATATATATATATAAATTTCCTCTAATAAGTTGAATGACGGTAACGCTTTTTTCCCTATTAGGGTTCGAATTTTATATTCCTAGAAAAGTGAAATAAACAGTGTTCTATACAAGTGATATTGCGAGCATATCCAGTAGATATATATATATATATATATATATATATATATATATATATATATATATATATATATATATATATATATATGGAGAGCTTGTGTTTACAGTGCTCTTGCTGTTTCCGTATCTCTCTCTCTCTCTCTTCCTCTCTCTCTCTCTCTCTGGTCCTGAGAGAGGGGAGAAGGGCTTTTCATTAATAATTCTCATATTGACACCCTCGCATGTCGGGAGGTGATCTGTGGGGGCCAAAGTGGCTGATTCGGAACGCTTTCTCGTTACGTCTTCTCACGGCATTTCGTCCTCCCTTGGACCTAATCTTCATCATCATCTTTCCCTGCGCCAACTTCATCGTCACGACCGCCTCTAAGGCTGAGGGTGGGGTAGGTGGGATGAGGGAGGGTAAGAGGGAGGAGGAGGAGAAGTCTAAAGGGGATAAGGAGAAAAGGAGAAGAAGAAGAAAGTTGTTCATTCTCTCCTCGTATGTCTTCTCGCGCGTTCTGTCCGGAATGCTGGTCAAAATGGGCAGTAGTGGTTTTTGACTTGTTTTCAAATGCTCTTGTTCTTGTGACTGGGTTTTTCTGTGTTTGTGTGTGTGTTGGGGGTGGGGGGGGGGGGGCGCCAGGGGTGCGTGTTTGGTTTGTCGTAAGTTTGTGGTATTTTTATAATTACACTTCATTTGTTTAACTTTATTTTTTTTATTTTCCTTTATACAATGTTCTCTCTCTCTCATATATATATATATATATATATATATATATATATATATATATATATATATATATATATATATATAATGTGTGTGTGTATTTCAATAACAGGCACAGCGAATAAATGAACTGTAGCAATAAATAATATAAAAGCCAAATATAAACTTCATACATACACAAACATAATGTTAGCCACACCAGACAACAGCGCCTGGGGAAGCTACATAGGAGCGGTATTTACAAAGAACAGGTGATCATTACATACCGAAGATATTAGACGTAAATTCTCTTCCAAGTAGATTTTGTCAAGTTCTTATATCCTAAGTCTGGTTTCCCTCAAACTTTCCTAGATTACTTTTGAATGGATATTTGATGTATCCTCGTATTCTACCGGCCATTTGTGTTTATTGATGAATTGAAAGGTTATTTTATATCTTAACCTTCAACATTCTTTGGGGATTTCAGCGTTGTCATTTAACCGGATTCCTGTTGTATTCGTATCAGCTAGATGTATCAGAATTTTCCTATCAGAAGGGTTGCATACATACACACACACACAAACACTCATAAACACACACACACACACATATATATTATAAACATATATATATATATATATATATATATATGATATATATATATGTATATATATGGTATATATATATATATATATATATATATATATATATATATATATACTATATATATATATATATATATATATATATTATATATATATATATATCTATCTATCTATCTTAAAGGCACCATCCCTGTTAGATATATATATATATATATATATATATATATATATATATATATATATATATATATATATATATATATGATGATGTGTGTGCGTGTGCGTGTGTGTGTGTGTGTGTGTGTGTGTGTGTGTGTACTGTGATATTATTTACAACATAATCATAAAGCTGTGAACGCAACAGATAGTATTTCACCGTTTCACAAACGTAAACATTGCCATTTCTAAAACCTGTTTGTTATGGACGAAGAAGTTATTAGCGATTTCCCGACTTGCAACGGAAGAATTTTTCCACCTATCAATCACGGTCGTAGACAAAGGCACACGTCTCTAAATTTTGGGCGAGAGTGTCGAGGTCCCTAACCCGCTTTATCTCTCTCCGAGTCTTTGCGTGCAAGCTCTGACGAAGACCACGTGTTAAATTTTCCAGGACCGGTGCTCCTCCTTTGTTCTGGTCGTTTTCTCCGAGCTCCAGAACATTGATTGATGGCCCGTGGGCAATTAAAACACCTTTAAAAACCAATAAGAATCCTTTGTGGGTTGATTGGGCGCCATCCTCCTGCCCTCCTCGCGCCGATCTGTATTGTGATCGAGGTGGATTTCCATAGGGCATCGGTCTTCGTTTAGAGGCGAATTAACTCTGGAGCCCATAATGCTAATAGTCACCCAATTGATTGTAAACACCCTTATGGGGGTATTTTGATAAGATCCCTTTCAGACTCGGAAATCTGCCGCCCCCGGGCAGACGTTTGGGTGGGGGAATGGAGTGGGGGTGGGGACATACCCACCAGGGTAGGATGCCCGCCTCTAGCGTGAGCGGTTGACCTTCGACCCGCTCCGTGAAGAAGAGTAGAATGATGGACGCAACGCGGATAAGGTTGTTGATGATAGCGGCGATGCTAATGATACCGGAGGTGTTAGGAGATGTTGATGACAACGGGGATAATGACGGAGGTGCGCCCTGACTGAGGTCTCGGTAGTTACTGAGGTGCTGTGGAGATGGGAGGAGATTATAAGGGGGGAATGTCGTAGAGAGATTCTTCGACAGATATTTTAGAAAAAGAAAAATTCCTGTCAAAGGCGAGGAAATGCTTAGATTCTTTTAGTGCTCTTAATGTCAGTTTATTGAAGGTTTTGCCGAAATTCTTCGGTGTGTGTTGGGAATGCATTAGAACCGTCAGTATTTCATATTTTATATATATATATATATATATATATATATATATATATATATATATATATATATGAACTGTAGTCGTACTCAATATTACATTATAATCTCTTAATATCTTGGTTTGGTAATTTTCCTCGTTTTTTTTATGATTTTATTTCATTCCAGTTGTTTTCATGGTTGTTTCTACAAACCAGTTATTTTGATTTATAGAAGATGCTAAACATTAAGCGTACTTTGAACTTAATATTGTGAGAGTTAGGAAAATATTTTTATTTTTCAAATGACAATGAAACAAATACACCAGATCTCCGAATCAATGAAAGGGAATAATGTATATTTTTGTTATAAACGTTATTTACCGCTGTATGAAAATCATGCCATTGTTCAAAGGATTTTGAAAGACTGCTCTCTCTCTCTCTCTCTCTCTCTCTCTCTCTCTCTCTCTCTCTCTCTCTCTCTCTTTTCAAATAACGCTAACAAATATTCTGCGCAGCCGAGCGCAGTCGAAAGAGCGCTTCTGCGCGTCCCCAGACCGTTTACGAAAACATTTTCACCCGTCTCATAATTATGGTGATTTTCGTATCATGGCCTCCCTCGCCTTTGATGTATGAGATTTGCTTAATCTGTTTTTTGAATAAGCGCGCCCCCGCCCGTCTGATGTTTACCGCTAAGGTAACCAAGAGTCACATAGACGTTCATTTACTTTTTAAGCGCTGACGCGAGTGTACGTAATTATTCAAGGAGTTGGACTTCCTTCTCGGCCGCTCCCTTCCTCCATTTTCATTCATCTCCATCAATTATTAATATTTATCTTCCTCTTTTTTTCCGCTGGAATGTTTATTGATCACTCATTGTTTAGACCAGCATCCCATGTTACAATATACACAAGCTCATTTTACGGCATACGCAAGACGTGTAATTAAAAGTCGATCTGACCGGTAGCCAAAAATGTAGAACAGTAAAGTTGGGTGCACGAGCCGAGGGTTTTACTTATAGCAGCTTTGCCGTTATCTGCTCTGGGTACTCTAGAAAGTTGCTTTTATTTGAGAAAGGTGAAAAACGACCTCATTTTGATTATTCTTTGATGACGCGAGGTCTGATTTCGTAACCTGTATTGTTTCCGATTATTTTTTTAATATATATTTTTTGTAATGTTCGATGACCAAAAATGTATTCTAATCTTTTGTTTGATTTGCGATGAAAAGGAAACGACATAAAACGAGAGCACATAATATGTGACTCGTAGGTGAGGCATAAGTAAACTACATAGAAATATTATTATTATTATTATTTTTTTTTTTTTTTTTGCTCTATCACAGTCCTCCAATTCGACTGGGTGGTATTTATAGTGTGGGGTTCCGGGTTGCATCCTGCCTCCTTAGAGTCCATCACTTTTCTTACTATGTGTGCCGTTTCTAGGATCACTCTCTTCTGCATGAGACCTGGAGCTACTTCAGCCTCTAGTTTTTCTAGATTCCTTTTCAGGGTATCTTGGGATCGTGCCTAGTGCTCCTATGATTATGGGTACGATTTCCACTGGCATATCCCATATCCTTCTTATTTCTATTTTCAGATCTTGATACTTATCCATTTTTTCCCTCTCTTTCTCTTCAACTCTGGTGTCCCATGGTATTGCGACATCAATGAGTGATACTTTCTTTTTGACTTTGTCAATCAACGTCACGTCTGGTCTGTTTGGCACGTATCACCCTATCCGTTCTGATACCACAGTCCCAGAGGATCTTTGCCTGATCGTTTCTATCACTCCCTCAGGTTGGTGCTCGTACCACTTATTACTGCAAGGTAGCTGATGTTTCTTGCACAGGCTCCAGTGGAGGGCTTTTGCCACTGAATCATGCCTCTTTTTGTACTGGTTCTGTGCAAGTGCCGGGCATTCACTTGCTATGTGGTTTATGGTTTCATTTTTCGTATTGCACTTCCTACATATGGGAGAGATGTTATTTCCGTCTATCGTACTTTGAACATATCTGGTTCTTAGGGCCTGATCTTGTGCCGCTGTTATCATTCCTTCAGTTTCCTTCTTTAGCTCTCCCCTCTGTAGCCATTGCCAATTGTCATCGCTGGCTAGTTCTTTAGTCTGTCTCATGTATTGTCCGTGCATTGGTTTGTTGTGCCAGTCCTCTGTTCTTTCTGTCTTTCTCCTGTCTCTGTATATTTTTTGGGTCTTCGTCTACTTTTATTAGTCCTTCTTCCCATGCACTCTTTAGCCACTCGTCTTCACTGGTTTTCAGATATTGCCCCAGTGCTCTGTTTTCAATGTTGACGCAGTCCTCTATACTTAGTAGTCCTCTCCCTCCTTCCTTTCGTGTTATGTATAGTCTGTCCGTATTTGCTCTTGGGTGTAGTGCTTTGTGTATTGTCATTTGTTTCCTGGTTTTCTGATCTATGCTGCGGAGTTCTGCCTTCGTCTATTCCTGCGCTGTATCTGATTACTGGCACTGCCCATGTGTTTATGGCTTTTATCATATTTCCGGCGTTGAGTTTTGACTTGAGTATCGCCTTGAGTCTCTGCATATATTCTTTCCTGATCGTGTCCTTCATCTCGTGATTTTTTATATCTCCTCCTTCCATTATTCCCAGGTATTTGTATCCTGTCTCATCTATGTGTTTGATGTTGCTCCCATCTGGTAGCTTTATCCCTTCAGTTCTCGTTACTTGCCTTTTTGTATATTGACTAAGGCGCATTTTTCTATTCCAAACTCCATTCTGATGTCCCAGATACAATCCTTACAGTCTGGATTAGGGTATCTATTTCCTTGATGCTCTTACCATACAGCTTGATGTCGTCCATGAACATCAGATGGTTGATTTTGTTGCCTCTTTTCTTGAGTTGGTACCCGGCATCCATCTTCTGTAGTACTTTTGTCATGGGAATCATGGCTACTACGAAGAGTAGTGGGGACAGTGAGTCGCCCTGGAAGATCCCTCTTCCTGATATTAACCGCTGCTAGTCTTATTCCAGAGCTTGAAAGTATTGTATTCCAGTTGCGCATTGTATTTTTGAGGAAGCTGATGGTATTTTCCTCTGCCCCATATATTTTCAGGCATTCTATTAGCCATGTGTGTGGTATCATGTCGAAGGCTTTTTTATAGTCTATCCATGCCATGCTTAGGTTGGTTTTCCTTCTCCTACTGTTCTTCATTACCATTTTGTCTATCAGGAGCTGGTCTTTTGTGCCCCTACACTTCCTTCTGCAGCCTTTCTGTTGGTAGGGGATGGTGTTTGTCTCCTCTAGGTAGTTGTATAGCCTTTCACTGATGATACCTGTTAGTAACTTCCACATTATTGGTAGGCAGGTGATAGGCCTTTAGTTACTGGCTATATTTCCCTTACTCTTGTCTTTTTGTACTAAGGATGTTCTTCCTGTGGTCATCCATTTGGGTGCTTGGTGATTTGAGATACAATGCTGGAGTTGTTCTGCTATTCGTGGGTGTAGGGCCTTGAAGTTTTTGAGCCAGTATCCATGGACTTCATCGGGACCTGGGGCTTTCCAGTTTGGCATTTTCTTTAGTTGGTGTCTGACTGTGTCTGTCGTGATCTCTGTGAATCTTTGTTTTATTCTCCCTGTTTCTTCTTCCTTGACTTCCTGGAGCCATGTTGCATGTTTGTTGTGATACCGGATTGGTCCATATGTTTTCCCAGAGTCTCTTACTTGGTTCGGCTGTATAGTCTTTTCTGGTTGGTTCCGAATAGTTTGTTCTGTTGGTATCCCTTATTCCTGTTCATGTACCGTTGGATCTTGTGTGCTTTGGCCTTAAGCCTCTGTTTTACATCTTCTATTGTGTTGTTTAGTCCCCTCTCTTGTACTTTGTATTTCTCGTTGAGTTCCTCTCTTGTTTTCTTGCTTCTTAGCCTTTTTTCTGCCATCTCTTTCAGTTTACTCAAGTCAGATCTCATCACCATGATTTGCTTTTCCAGGCGCCTTTTCCAAGGAGGTTGCTGTTTTGGTTTCTGTTGGGTTGGTTGTGACGGTGGTGTTGGTGTTCGAATCCCCATCAGTTCTGCTACTAATCTTGCTCTTGCATATGTCAAGTTATTTGTTTCTGTGATACTGGTGGTGTGTATTTTGCCCATTATTTCATTGACCTCACTTGTTTTCTCCCTTAATTTCTTGGTGTTGTAGGCTTTCATGGAGGGGATCTTTGTTCTCTCCGTATCTGGCTCCATCCATTGTCTAATCTTTTCTACCCCATTCCGTCCTCTCTGTTACTTCGTCGGTGTTTCTTCGTGTGTCGTTGTTTGATACTTCATCCTCCCTGTCGTCTTCTGTGGCATCGTCTCTCAGTTCGTCTTCGTGTAATTCGTTGTCGTGTGACATTTCCCTTTCCAGTTCTTCTCTTTCTGTTGGGGAGAGCCAGTTCTTTTGCTTTATGTTCCTTACTTGGTCTGCCAGCCTCTGCTCTGTTTGGGGGGTGTTATTCCTCTCATTCCAGATGTTGATCAATCTTCTTCTATATCCTCTCTCCGTCGGGTTGCTTCTGATGTAGCATCTCCTATTTCCTTATTTTCTTTCTCTTGGCCATTTCTTCCTTTTTGCCCTCGTGTTTGGGGGGTGTTATTCCTCTCATTCCAGATCGTTGATCCAAGATCTTCTTCCTAATATCCTCTCTCCGGTCGGGTTGCTTTCTGATGTAGCATCTGCCATATTTTCCTTAATTTTCTTCTCTTTGTCCATTTCTTCCTTTTTGCCTCTGTAAGCTCCAATTCTTCAGGCTGTTTGATTACTTTCGTTGTGGTGATCAGTTGCTGGATGACGACCTCCAAGTACCTGACCGTCTTCCCCTTCAATTGGGTTGAATACCTGGTTGCCGGACGAAGCTCCTCTGTTGCCAGAGGTTCCATTTACGTCGTTGTCGTTTATTCCTTCATTTCTTTCCATCATTGCAGAGTTTTGCTATTTAACCCATAGCTGGACCCTACCCCATCAGGGATAGGTACTCATTTACAGCTGAGTAGACTGAGGAAATTATGGTAAAGATCCTTTCCCAAGGAATCAACGCCGAGGAGAGAGGTCACCCATCCAACGACTGACCAGCCCCAATGTTGCTTAACTTGACTTAAGTCTATTGAAGACCTAACCAACTCCTCCACGGCGCCACATATTATTATTATTATATTATTATTATTATTATTATTATTATTATTATTATTATTATTATTATTATTATTATTATATTATTATTTATTATTATTATTTAGAAGATGAAACAATGAAAACAGAGACTTCAAATAACCGATCATCAAAAGCCATAGATCTGTTTTGCGAAAAATGAACTTTCCCTCTAAGATATCTTCAGTTGTAGTTAGACTCGTCTAGTTTGGTTGTTTTCTTCTTGGAATACGTTATCAGTAATTCCATCTCCTATGTTTATTAATGTTTTGCATAGCTCTCGCCTTTGAAACGTAAATATATTAATTAAATTCTGTAGTATGTAATATATAATATATATATATGTATGTATATATATATATATATATATATATATAGTATATATATATATATATAGAGAGAGATAGAGAGAGAGAGAGAGACGAGAGAGCGAGAGAGAAGAGAGAGAAGAGAGAGTTCCTATAGTTTATGCCTTTTTTCGTGGAAATATTGAACAAAATGCAAAGATTTATGGTATAATATAATTGATAACAGCCGTGAATTGAATTCCAATGTGCACAAACTCCCTATTTTTCCAAAGAACGCGGCCAAAGGCTTTTGCAAGCGCCGTCGTGGCCGCCTGTCACGAAAAAAGGCAGAAAAGGAGTGACCACTAAATTATTTCATCCGCTCGGCCCCGAGAGGTGAGCCTCGTACGTTAGACCAAATCCATTTGATCCTTCATCACTTCAAGAGTTCTTCCATTAATGATACGAGAGTGATGGAGGAGCCATCCATCAGGAGGAGCAGCGTCCAAGGGCATGAGTTTCCAGCGAGGCTCCAGCGTCCCAGGGCATGACTGACTTACCGCAGGCCCCCCGAGCCCAGATCGCTTGTCCCTATCATTATTGATTCTGGACCTGGTCGTTCGTCTTCATTAATCAACTAACTGGATTGCACGTGGGGCTCGTCAATGCCCTCATAAAGGGTGTTTAGGGGGGAAAGTTGAAAAGCCTCCCTCATTGTTAGCAGGGCACCCCGTCATGAAGGCTCGCAGGATATTCTACCGTAATCAGGTCACGATCCGGGTAATGGGGGAAGAGACGTGACGTCATGTTTCTTTTGAGACAAGACTTTGTGCCTCCTGAGATAGAGTCTCTCTCTCTCTCTCTCTCTCTCTCCAAATAGTATGGTTACGTAACAACAGTCCTACGCTATGATAATTAGTGTGTTTCCTCGTTTAAGCATGAAAAACTCATTTACTTTGGAATTATTGATGGTTTAGGAGCATGCGCCAATTATCGCGCGACGAGCAACGCATTGCAAATCTATGGGCGAAGCGAAGGGCTGCTGCAATGTCTCTAACCTTGACTGGAAAGATAAATAGTTCTGTTCCTTTGTGCAATCGCTGGAACATCCGTTCAAGAAACAGAGGCAGATGGACGAGACTTCCACTTTGTACAGATCATTAGTATACAAGTCAAACACACTTAATTAAACGCAAAAATTCGATTAGGAATCGAACCTCTTTTTTGGGGGTGCCGGGGGCACGGGTGGGGGTTGGCTATATGCACTCCTTCACAGTTATCAATCAGTCATTAGGAATTCCTATGATACGATCTGGAATTTCGTCATCATAAATGTCTTTGTAGAGAATTTCGTTTCGTAAAGCCAAACGTAAACATAGCAAATAGGAAACTGGAACTAAGGAATTTTTTCACCGGATGTTGCTATAAAACTAGATTCCAGGACATATTATGAACCGTTAGTAATGTGATTAAAGTTCCTTGACCTCAGAAATAGATCGGGAGATGAGATTGACAGGTGTAATTTGTAAATAAGAGCGCAGAATAACCTGTGAACATAAAATTCAGGGTTTGTTTAGGCGTCTTTTATATGAATTTAGTGACGAATGTTCGTAGAAGGCTAACTAAAAAAATTTATTTGTGAAATTATGAGACAGAACAATTTTGCGTAAAGTAGATATTATAGATGTGGGAACTTAAACAAAATAAATTATTTATATGAGTTTTGTGTGAAAGATAACTCACAAAACTGAGTAAAATTATGAAACAAAAGCATTTTGTATAGAATAGAGATTTTCATTCGGGAGCTAAACCTCCCCCCAAATTGTTTAACATTACCTAAAAATAAATAAACAAATAAATAAATAAAATAAAATAAGATAAGTATAGAGAGATAATTCCACTGCGAGAATTCCCGACACCCGTCCCTAGGCCCGTAAGGAAATCGATCCTCATCAAAAGGTCAGTGACCTTCTCTGGATTCCAATTCAGTAAATTCCTTCATCGTGCAAAGGAAGGAAGGTTTGAATGCGCTGATAATGTCCATGAACCAAAGTTGAAATATTCACGTGGCATTTGATTTTACTGTGATACCATTATGCGAGTTACTCGTACTAGATATTCAGTAATTTAATTAATAATAATAATAATAATAATAATAATAATAATAATAATAATAATAATAATAATAATAATAATAATAATAATAATCATAATAATAATATATTAATTAATTAATTATTATTATTATATTATTATTATTATTATTATTATTATTATTATTATTATTATTTTATTATTATTATTATTATTATTATTATTATTATTATTATTATTATTATTATTATTATTATTTATTATTATCGTTGTCATCTAAATTTCATCTATTGTCCTGCAAAACACAGTAAAGTAATCCACACTCGACACATGCTTTATCAAAGATGAAATGTAAAGCCTATTCAATCAAACGAGGCAATAAACCTAAGGAAGGGCGGTTGATCCTTTGATTTTGTTCTAGAAAAAATAAGTTATGATATATGTATATATACATATATATATATATATATATTATATTATATATATATATATATATAATATATATATATATATATATATATATATATATATATATATATATATATATATATATATATATGTATATATATAATATATATGTATATGCATGTATATATATATATATATATATATGATATAATATATATATATATATAACATACCTTATTTTTCTAGAACAAAATCAAAGGATCAACCTCCCTTCCTTAGGTTTATTGCCTCGTTTGATTGAATAGGCTTTACATTTTCATCTTTGATAAAGCATGTGTCGAGTGTGAATTATTTTATTGTGTTTTGCAGGACAATAGATGAGATGACAGCGATAATAATAAGCTAATAATAATAATAATAATAATAATAATAATAATAATAATAATAATAATAATAATAATAATAATAATAATATTATATCTTATTATTAGTATTTTATTAGTTATTATTATGATTATTATATTATTATTATTATTATTATTATATTATTATTATTATTATTATATTCATTATATTATTAATTTAAATTACTGAATATCTAGTACAAGTAACTCCGCATAATCGTATCACAGTAAAATCAAAAGCCATGTGAATATTTCAACTTTGGTTCATTGACATTATCAGCGCATTCAAACCTTCCTTCCTTTGCACGATGAAGGAATTTACTGAATTGGCATCCAGAGAAGGTCACTGACCTTTTTATGAGGGTCGATATATATATATATATATATATATATATATATATATATATATATATATATATATATATATATATATATATATATACAAATGTTTCTTCCATCAGTCACGGGTATTATATTCAATAATTCGCTGAGAGATTCTCGGCTTGGGGAAGAATCAGTCATTACTCCTGCCAATCAAATTAATCAGATTCGTATGACGCAACACTGACCACTGCATCAATATGAATGAGGACGTCAAGATTATTATTGGAGAGATCCTTTCCAAGGCGAGATTCCAGCGGACACTCCTAAAGTCCTTCTATGATTTATTGTTCATATACTCTGGAACGAGGAAATCCCATAAATATACTTTCTCACAGGATCTCACAGACCACCCACCCGACGTAGAAGGGGAGAGAGAGAGAGAGAGAGAGAGAGAGAGAGAGATTGATTTTGGGTGCGGGAGATTTCAATGCATTCTATGACGTAATCTTTTACCCTGCAAACATTTTCCAGGTGTGATGATCAGATGAAGGAATTTTTATCCCGTTTTCGGTAGAGAGAGTGTAGCCACTATATATATATATATATATATATATATATATATATATATATATATATATATATATATATATATGTATATATGTATGTATGTATGTATGTATATAGTATGTATGTATGTATGTATATATATATATATATGTGTGTGTGTGTGTGTGTGTGTGTGTATGTGTGTGTGTGTGTGTGTGTGTGTGTGAGAGTGAGTGCGCGCGCCACGCAAATTGATTACGTGACCTTCAGGGGCCCGCTTAATTCCTAGGGAAATCAGTATAAAGAGTGAAGGTCAAAGATGTAGGTTACGAATGTTCGGTTTTCTGAATAGAGAAATTTAGTGTCATAGGACATAAATGTACCCAATATATTTATGAATATACTGGAGACATTGGAATGAGTGCATTCGATCGTCATCTCTTATTTACGCTTATATTGAACCTTGAAATTCATGATTAACATAGTAGTTTCAATAAACCCGAATTTCTTGTTGGATGCTGTTCAGTCCCAAGAAGGTTCCGTTCTTCTGTCGGAATTTCGTAACTTTGTTGTCGTATTATGTAGCGTTCCTGCTTTTGTTCATTTTTGTGTCTGGCAGACAGGCTAAATTAAATGCACAAGTACAAAAAAATTACCCAATAAAAATATTAAAAAAATTTCTTTCTTTCTTGGTCGAGTTTCAGGCTATAAATTCAGGAATACTTGCTCCATATGAAATTGATGATGGACACCAACCCTTCTTCAGTCCCCCCCCCCCCCCCCCCACCTCTCTCTCTCTCTCTCTCTCTCTCTCATCTCTCTCTCTCTCTCTCTCAGAGGAATGTCCTCTTTTGAAAATACATGATATTTATAGAGACATGGATAATGATGTCTTGATTACAAAAAAACATTGGGCAGTAATGTCATTATCATTTTGCAAGGTAGATAATATAACCTGGTCCATAAACCTAGCATCGATATAATGACGGACGAAGGAATTCGAACGAACCATTATCCAATTTTCATATTTTCTTTGGGACAAAAATTTTAATTGTTCCCGGAACAACTTTCAGTAAAGATCGTTTCTTTTAAGACTGATGCTTTCGCTAATAAGAATGCCTTCAGTAACGCGTCCCGGCCCACAACAACTGTGTCCAATCTAACCTGACCCGGGTTGAACCAATTCACCTTTATGGAAGACCTCGGTATAATGAAAGAGTCACGAGGGATCCTATTAACCGGGGTGAAAGATAGTGATTAGGGATACTGCAGTGAAACAAAGGAAGATGGCTTGTGTGAGTAAAAATAGCTTGGAGTATCCTACAGGACCTACACCGTCTCAGCTGACTATCAGCATCGTAGTTTCAGATGTGAAATATTAGATACTGGGAAAAAAATCTTTTGCATATTTTCTGCATTTTTATAAGTAATCCATACAAGACTACTCTCCCCAGGTAATACTGTACTTTGTCATCACTAATTATTGTGGGATCATTTCATTCGGTCCTACGTTGACAGAATAGTAAACATTACTGAAATATTAGATTCGGTAGTCTAGAATAGCTTGATGTTAATTCCGATATTCGCATTCCTGTATATATTAAAGGGTAATGCACGGTATTATTAAGTGGTCTCTTTAGTACAGCAAATCGACATGATAATCGGTTAAATTGTTTATTTCATGTCAGTATTTTTCTCAGAGATTAAATGGCATACTAACTCTCGTAACAAATAATTTGTTATTTCTCTCCAAAAGCAAGCGACCGAATTTTCAAATCAGCGAAGGATATGCAAATTTTTTAATTGTATATATATATATATATATACTTTAATATTATATATTATATATATATATATATATATATATATATATAAGATGAAATTTAAAACATAGATACCTATTTGCTTTTCCTATACCCCCCATTCATCTGATAAAAACTTATTATAAAAGAGATCAGAAGATTGGGTAATATCTCATAAAACGACGAAAACGAACGACTCAATCTTGTTTAGCAAATCCTTAGGTGAAGCATCTTGGGCCACGAATGAAAGTATTTATTGTGGGAGAAAACATCTCATTTTACGTCATTTTCCCTGTGTGTAATGCCACCTTGTTTTTCTTTATTAATGCAGTAAATTTTACTAGCTAAGTACTACAAGCTGGGATATATATGATAATAACAATAATGGGAATAACCGGGTTTAATATTTCGTAACTTGAAAACTTTGTTTAAAATCATGATAAATGCTTTTTTTTTTTTTTTTTTTTTTTTTGATTTATAGATCTCTACCCGAACATATTTCATTCAAAATAACGTCTTCGTGCTGAGAACTTTTTATCTTGAGCAAAATCCCTGTTATTATTATTATCTTTATTATTAGAATAATTATTACGTAAAACAAAGTATCTACTATGCTGTAAAAAGGATGGTTATATAAAAGAGAGGTGGGACAACGGTCGTATATGGGGCGTAAAGCTTCTTTATTCATCCTAAACACGCTAATTACAAGAAAGAAATGTTTATTCATGCATACTGTCCCGATTTTTGGTCTAAATTATCTACATACTGGTTCTTTATATTCAGTGGCAAGAGAGACTGACCTTTGCAGGAGTAACCTTGATTTATCTTACTGACCCTAGGGTGGCTGGGTAGTGGAAGGTACACACAGAAAAAATAAATGAGTGTATGGATACGCATTGCATTTTGCATTGTTAATATCATTTAGCATTTTGTCCTCTCACGTAAACATTGTTCTTATAGATATAGTATAGCTCTAACCCTATTATATTATAATTTTGACAAAGTAATTGAAAATGTAACTAAATATGAAAAGAAATTATAAATGATAAAAAGCTTGTTTCTCGTGTTCACTTGGAGAGGCAGTAATAGATGAAACCACTCGGAATCATAAGTTCACTTTTTTTTTTCTTTTTTTTTTTTGCCCTGCGGCAATTTGCACCGAAAAGAATTTAAAGGAAATGAAAAGCAGAGCAGAAAAAAAAAGACGAGGAGAAATTTTGTGTTCGAAGGTTGCTTGCAAGTATATGAAGACATCAGCGTACGTGAAGGTACAGGGATATCGTTAATACAATATATAGCCATGAAAAAAACCCCGAAATGAAAACGTGATCACTAAAATATAAACCCTTTTACAATATGAATAAATGAACAACCCTAAAGAAAAAAAAAAGGAGGGGGAGAGTGCTAATAATGGCAAGAAATATGAGGGACATGATTTTCGTGATGAGCGAGAGAAAGAGCCAGGAAATACGAGTAAGAGGACGAGATAAAGAATAAAATCTCGAGAAATGCGAGGGACAAATAATTCTTGCTTTCCTCTCTCGCCGCTTCAGACGGAAAGGATAAGAAAATCAGGGAGTGGAGGAGAGGAATGAGATATAAATATCACCATCAGCACAAATCTCTTTTATGCTTTAACAACTGCGCGAGATTTAATGAATTTTTGCTCTCTCTCTCTCTCTCTCTCTCTCTCTCTCTCTCTCTCTCTCTCTCTCTCTCTCTCTCCATGACGCATTTGCGAAATAAGAGGGAATTTTTCTGCAAAAATGTTCGGAGTACATACATTTGTATACATATGTATGTATGCATGTATGTTTATAAGGATATACATATATGTACAGATATACATATTTTTTCAAGAGGAAAGGAACGTGCAAGCCTACATCATCCAATCTTCAACTCTAAAACACAAACTTAAAGAGAGAGAGAGAGAGAGAGAGAGAGAGAGAGAGAGAGAGAGAGAGAGAAACGGGCAACGTCAACATTTATAATGAAAAATAAATGGCCACATAACAATAAAGGATGAGGACTTCCCGCTAAAGAATGAATCGGACAAACTTGGAGAAATGCTGTAATGCGCTTGATGTGCTTCGCCTTAAGAAGACGGATTCCACCATTAACGGGCGATATGAGAATCGTGAGACAGGGAAAAGGGCCCCCCCCTCCCCCCCCCTCTCTCTCTCTCTCTCTCACTCACTTCTATGCAAACCTCTATGCGGTATCTCTCTCTCTCTCTCTTGTACCTCAATACAGCATCTCTCTTCTCTCTCTCTCTTCCTCTCTCGTCTCTCTCCATCTCTCTCATCTCTCTCTCTCTCTAGACAAAATCTTTAGGCCACCGTGAATGCACAGTAAAACCTGCTCCTTGAGATAAGTGGGCACACAATGTCTCCTCGCATAGACTACTAAGTCTTTGAGACATCCTAATCCTTGTAACTCTCTCTTGTACTTCTATGCTTTCTCTCTCCCTCATTAGTCATTATATATGTATATATATATATATATATATATATATATATATATATATATATATTATATACTATATATAATGACTAATGAGAGAGAGAGAGAGAGAAGAGAGACGCATAGAAGTACAAGAGAGAGTTACAAGGACTAGGATGTCTCATATATATATATATATATATATAATATATTATTATAATATATATATTATTATCTGAATTATTTTTTATGCTTTTATATATGATAAATGTTTGCTTTGCTTTTATGGATGTTAATTATTTTTTTACATTATTACATGATAACATATATATATATATTATATATATAATATTCAGGGAAAGGTCCAAACTAACGTTAGTAAAAACTGAATTGAATACTTACGATGGTTTTCTCATAAAATTTTGGGTTTTCCTATCGCTATATTATTGGTTATAGTCCATTTTATTAAAGCATATTCGAAGTACAAATTTACTTTTGCATAAAAAGGGTGCAATTACTGTTGGTAAACAGTGGGTTGCATGTACCCATTTTGATTTCAAAGCGAGTTTTATGCCATCGAGATTGAACATCAAGTTGTATGCAATCACTGCGATGTAACAGCGGAGTTTTACTATATGCCTTTGGGAGGAGCTTGTTGAATTGACAAATCAACCCCCAACCCCTCCCCCCCAAAAAAAAAAAATAATAGTGTTAATGAATTATTTGTCGCGTATCGCGAAGGTTTGAAGTATTGCTAACTAACAAGCTGTGTTGTGGCCAAGAAATGCAGGAACCCTAGAAAGGCATTATGCAACAGAGGCCGTTACTACTTCTTGCACGGAAGTCCACGAGACGACCCGAGCACCCGAAGAAGTAGCAAGATTCGAGAGGTCGCTGGAGCTACCAAAGGGAGTGGCCGGGGCATCTGTTAGACGTCGTCGTGATGTACGCCATTATGCAGATGAGATAAGCGCATTTGTAACAATCCGAAGATTAACATGTACTGGGCCACGTCTACATGACTCCCACTAATGACGACGGCAGCAGCAGCAGCCCGAGCGATAGACCTCTCTCTCTCTCTCTCTGTCTCTCTCTCTCTCTCTCTTTCATGCTTTTTCTTTCCCTCATTCCTCCTGACTTCCTCCTCTGGAGGATTCGCACGTGTGGGAGAGACACGCCCCTCCAACTATCCGCACCTATCCACACCTGTCTCCAGCTACCTCCTATTCTTCATCCTCCACCGCTTCCGCAGTCTTCGTTATGTAACTCTCTCTCTCTCTCTCTCTCTCTCTCTCTCTCTCTCTCTCTCTCTCTCTCTTGTGTACTTTTGTGTATTATCTATATCTCTCGCTCACTGTCGTACTTCTGTGCAATTTCTCTCTCTCTCTCTCTCTCTCTCTCTCTCTCTCTCTCTCTCTCTCTCTCTCTCGTACTTCTGTGTATTATCTATATATCTCTCTCACTGTAGTACTTTTGTCCAATCTCTCTCTCTCTCTCTCTCTCTCTCTCTCTCTCTCGTACTTCTGTGTATTATCTATATATCTCTCTCACTGTCGTACTTCTATCCAATCTCTCTCTCTCTCTCTCTCTCTCTCTCTCTCTCTCTCTCTCTCTCTCTCTCTCTCTCTCTTCCTTCTTGAACTCGTGTTCGAGGATGGGCCTTTATGCATGGGCGAGAGGATTATGCACGTGACCTTACCTGACCTTCCTTTAATCAGGTCGACCTTTGCTTGGGTTACCGAGAGGTGTAATTTGATTCGCGGAGTTTATAAGCAGAGCTTTTAAAAGGTTACACGAATATTTACCTAAGATCCCAGACGTTAGATTAATTAGGTCATTAAACTTAATGTTTATCGCGCGGCTAAGGAGAGTGCCGAAGATATCATTTTTTTTTTTCTTTTTGTCAGACTTCCGGATCGTATTTCAGGAATGCGAAATAGTGTTAAAGGATAACTTCTTTCTTTATACACACACACACACACACACACACACAACACACACACACACACACACATATATATATATATATATATATATATATATATATATATATATATATATATATATATATATATATATATATATATATATATATATTATCTTATCACATAAACAACTGTTCTTTGCACTAGTACAGTTACTAGAAGGACCTCATTCAACACTCAAATTGGATGGTATGCAACTGATAAATAAATAACTCCGCTAGATACCATCCAGTTTGAATGAGGTCCTTCTAGTAGTGATTTTGTGACTGAAACTAATGTCCATTACTTTACAAACGACTTTTTAGTAAAAAGTAAGTTTCCCAAGATATGGTAAATCAACGCAAGGATGATTAACTGAATAATTTGATTAGGAATGCATTGAGCTGCTAAACATAAAACCCAACCCTTTTACAACTAGTTTTATCAGTGGAATTATCTATTATGAAACATGATTTCATTTTTAACAATAATAATACAGAGAAAGAGCGTGTTAAAATTGATATATTATCGTTCAGGAATAAAGAGAAACTCCAAAGGTTTTAATGAGAGAGAGAGAGATAGAGAGAGAGAGTGAGAAAGAGATAGAGAGAGAGAGAGAGAAACTTACTTTCCCACAAGAGCAGCAAGCAACCCGAGACTTCGATGGGTTACTGCCAATCCCCACACTCAAAACACGCCGTATTTTGACTCCAAATCGCGGCGCGTCACAGTATTGAATCAAGACCACTGATCAATTAGCCTGGTACCCCGGAGCCTGTCCACTTGCAGACGGGCATCAACAAAGACTTGGCCCACCTGCTCCAAAGTTCTATTTTCTCTTCAATCTTCCCTTCTCCTCTTCCTCCTCCTCCTCCTCCTCCTCCTCCTCTTTCTCCTCCTCCTCTGCGTTGAATGTGCAATTTCGTGGCCTTTTTACTCGCCTTTCTTCGTTCTCTCCTTTCTTCGCTGGTGACTATTTATTCTCGGACGAGTGTTGCTGGCTGTTGCATCTTGCTGCGCATGCGTTGGATGGCTTGCTTAGATGTTTCTCTGCTGGTTTGATGATGATGTTGAGCTTTCCCTTGATGTCATTGATGACGTCGAATTAAATCGTTGTTTTCTATCGGAATACTGGTTCTGAACTGCTAGATACAAAGATTTAATATTGAGTTCAATAATAAGAGAAAAAAAAAAAGTCAGTATCTAATCAGTATTTATCCAGCAACTTTAACGTTGAACTGAAAAAAGAAAACTATCTTTTTTTCTCTTTAGATATTTCTTATATATAATCTCTGAATATGATATACATACTTTGCCAGTCCCTTAGCGGTATTAGAGAATATTTTCATTGATGTCCTAATGCTCGTTAGGGCGTTACGAGTTCAGTTAATGTGCTCATTAGCACCCCAGACTGCTGGGGACTTTTCGTGTACAAATATACGTATGTATATGTATGTATCTTTCTATATGCTTTGTATATGCTTTATATATACTTTATATATATATGTATATATATATATATATTAATAATATTCTATATATATATAATTATATATACGTGTGTGTATGTATGTATGGATGCTTGTAGATGTATACGTGTATCTGCAAATGTATCGTTAATCTGTCCCACTAATTGGTATCTTTCTCTAATACAGTTATATCTGAAGCCGCCAAATAGCAGTACGAATCTCTGCTACATTTACTTGAACGTATAAAAAAGACAGTATAATTAGGCCAGAAATGATTTGCTTTAATAAAAATGCAGATTAAGTAATGCATCTTGAAAGATTTGTCCTATGAACTTATTACAGCAAAAAAAATAAAAAGTGCAGAAACCTCTCGTAATATTCGGGACTGAATTGAAAATGGCAAACGTCAAGCAACCCGCCACGATACCATCTCGGAGCAAGGCAACTTATTAGGATGTTGTCAGTTGCTTTAAAAAGCAATATTGCTGTTCGTTCAGACAATTAGAATTTGGGATCGCGGCCATCCCAGATTTCTCCCTTGGTAGTTAGTGTATTTTATGCTAATGCGTGTTGTACGGGGAGATTTTTTGTTTTTTTGTTTTGTTGTTTTTGTTTTTTTTTCAGTAAAATATGAAAAATAATTTTGATGTCAAGACTGTGCTAAAACATAAATATCGATTTTGCTAAAGGTGTGCAGTGTTGCAATGAATTGCTGAGTTAATATGCGTTGTCAGGGACTTTTTTTTTATTCTTTTTCTTTCAATAAAAAATATAATTACTGATGTCAAAGTTGTGCTAAGAATATAAATATCAATTTTGCTCGATTTTGCCATAATTAGTGAATGTTTCATTGTTTTCATGAATATTTTATGACTATCGCTGTATTCATGCGATATTTGTAATATACGTTTACTGTAATTTTGAAATGATATCAATACTTTTATTATTATCTGGCGACTAAGTATATATCTGACTAAATGTTATCATCAATATTTCGTGAATATTACTGCTCTATTAAAAGAGACTGCACTAATATTACATTATGCGCATTAATATCCTGTAGAAACAGTCCACGATACATTTTGTGTGTGTGTGTGTTTTTTTTTTTTTTACCTACCTGTCAAGACATCTTGCCGCTAATAGAAATAATGGAAGTAACGAGGTTTTTAATTAATTCTAATTAACGATTCACTTTGCTAAAAAAAAATTGATTAGATCTTTGTGTAGATCTGAGTCAGATTCTTAATCCAGGATTTTTTTTTCTTTTAAGTTTTTGTCACTGATATGTATCTAAGACAACACGGCAGACTCCTCCTGCCTTTTGTGGAATAACACGTAAAAGGCAGAGTTTAGGGTAATGTGTGTTTAATGAGGATATATTACTGAAAGAAATCATATTTTATGTAACCATGGTAACCGTATTGATTAGGGTAAATAATCTTTAGTTAACTTTACTAGTTACGGTTTGACTATATCATATTGCATGGCATTCTTCAGGTGGCGTTTTCGATATTTTCATTATTATTAGCTTTCCCCCTTTTCCTGATTTTCACCAAACTATGTACGTAGGTACTTGAGGAGTTGGTAAATACGTTTCATATATTTTTCCTTAAGACAATCTTAGCGATTAACATCTTAGCGATTAACATCGTTAGACCTAAGACACTGTAACAAGTAGACGTCTCAGGTCTCCAGAATTGTGCGCTATATATCACAGGTATATTTTTTGCATCTTTTTGTAATAACATTCTAGCAAGATTACAAGGTACTTCAAGTGTCATATTTCAGTAATATCCTAAACCTTGACCTATTATTATTTTATTTTTTTAGCATCACAGGTCATTGAAAAGCCAGAATTGTTCTAATTATAGATCCCATATAATATGATAAGTCTTAATTTGATGCTTAACTCCCGATTTTAGAACGGTACTCTTCAGAGGACAGGTTATTTCTTCTAAAATGAATGAAATAAAATGGCATCTTAACTCCTTTGGAACTCTAATATATAATATAATAATAATCCATTTCGTTAACTTTTACTAACACTTATACAAAGAAACTATTGATGTAGTTCCTGTTTTTTCTGAGAGTTTTTGTAAGTTACATATGCTGCAACGACTTCATTCATATGCAATTGCATTATATGAAAACTGAATCGAATGATTTTATATGAAAACTGAATCGAATGATAGTATCTGTTCGTCAGAAGAAATACAGTTCTATTTGTTGGTTTTCCTTGTTGGCGCTTTCATATTTTTTTCTACTCTTGTTTGTTCTACTCGTGATGCCTCTGTGCGTGCGATAAAATCTCCTGGCAGCCGGTTTTTGTGCATAATATTAAAATCTCTTAGAAATGCCGAGTAAAATGAAGGGTTTAGCACCTTGATTAGGAATGGTTGTGATTTTCACCGGGGTAGGAAATTAGAGAATATAATATACCGTTGGATTCTCATCATATATATACTCTCTCTCTCTCTCTCTCTCTCTCTCTCTCTCTCTCTCTCTCTCTCTCTCTCTCTCTCTCTCTCTCTCGCTCTGTCTGTATATATATATATATATATATATATATATATATATATATATATATATATATATATATATATAATATATATATATGTGTGTGTGTGTGTATATGTATCATCACCGTCTATGTGTGTACATTGTCAAGGTTACTGATTTCCCAAAGTGAATTTTCAAGTCTTTTGAAAAATGAAAATGGAAAGAGGCAGACAGACAGACAGAGAAAATCAGAAAGAGAGAGAGAGAGAGAGAGAGAGAGAGAGAGAGAGAGGAGAGAAAGAAGAGAGAGAGTTGCTGACTTTTAAGTTATTTAGTCTAATGAAAAGTAGAATTATTTTCGCAGTCTCCCTCGGATAACACGGGAAAAATTACCAAGCAAAATAATTTTTCGTACGGAAAGCACTTCTTATTGCAAATAATTATTAAACACTCGGATTTTAGCATCCGCCTTCGTTAAGACAGGTGAGAAATTGGTTGCGTGAGTAGCCCATATGCGGAGTTTTTTCTTTTTTCGTTTTTTTTTTTTTTTCCTCGCAGTTTTATGAAAAAAAATTGCTAAGTAATACTCATCCACCTTCAGCATACCCTAGAATACATGAAAAGTTTCATTTTCGTGCGTAATTTATTCTTTTTTTTTCTTTCTTTTTTTCTTTTTACTCGGGATTCTCCCAAAACGGAAAACAAAATCATTATCAATTTTCAGAGCCCAAAAATTGCAAAGAGGAATTGCATGACTTAGAGGTCTCGTTCGGGGCAGGGGGTGGAAGGTCCCAGGTTGGTATGGGATAGGGGTGGAGAGGGAGGGGGGGATGGAGTGGCCTGGGTATGGAGAGGTGTGGGTTGGGGGGTTCTCCCCCTCCGGAGGAAAGGACTGGGGAAAGATTTATCACGTCTTCCTTCGGGTCTATAAATCGTTGCTCCGTCCCTCAGACCAACCAGTTTATTTTGACTTAAATCAGGGTTAATGATGAAGACGGAGCTCTTCATCACTAACAACCTGTCACGGACTCGTTTTCTCTCTCTCTCTCTCTCTCTCTCTCTCTCTCTTCTCTCTCTCTCTCTCTCTAGCCTTCCCTTTCTCTCAAAAAGTTTGGACAAGAAGACGTAATAATGACCAGCAGACCTAGAGTATCTCTCTCTCTCTCTCTCTCTCTCATTATCAAAAGAATTACAATAACTTTTTCCACTGTTAAACTTTAACTTCATTTACTTGAGAGAGAGAGAGAGAGAGAGAGAGAGAGAGAGAGAGAGAGAAGAGAGAGAGCGGACTGCGAATTGCCTTACAACATTGTGAAATCGCTAATTTCCTAAATTAGTATTTAGTCTTACCCTTAATTGCCATTAAACATTGCCAGTGTTTTACTGCATCGACATTATAGTCAGCATAATTACAGTACTCGCAACGTATACGTCTCGGCATAGTAAGGCCAGGCCAAGAATACATTTCCTCCCTATTGTGATTCGAGTGTAATTCGAAGCTATTTGTTTTTCTTTGGGTTTCTCTTGTCAAGGGGGATACAATGATATATATATATATATATATATATATATATATATATATATATATATATATATATATATATATATATATATATATATATATATATATATATATATATATATATATATATGTGTGTGTGTGTGTGTGTGTGTGTGTGTGTGTGTGTGTAAATACATATATTATGTATACATGACATATATAATATAACGATATTTTATATATATACATATATATCATATATATATATATAGATATATATATATATGATATATATTTTATATATATCTTATATAATATACGATATATAGTATATCCTGTAAGGGAAGTACTTAAAATATTTGATTTCATTTTCTTTTATTTTAAGATTTCCTTTTGCACGATATATATATAATATATATATATATAAATATATATATATATAAAATATATCTTTGCCTTTTAAAATGAACCCTTAAATCCTTCTCCTTCGAAACTTAGCTTAATCTAATATTAAAAAAAACATTTATACACCCTTGTAAAAAGCCAATAAAAGTCCAACTCCTCTTTGATATGCCACAGTCGATCTAGTCATCGCTCTAACGTCCCCTATCATCCTCTGCAGGCACTAACGGGGACGTCAGCTCGCCGACAATCGGTCGTGGGAGGCCTCTGAACAGCGGGAGTATCAGAGGAGTACATAATACATCCGATACTCGGCAACTCCGTCATCTCGAATTTCGCATGATGCATTTAGCGCCGTATACGTACAACGGCCCTCCCGGCGTATGACAAACGAGACTCGATGCTTCGCTTTGCACTCGAATTATGGCACATTAGGAATGACAAATTCGGGGGCCGAAGGGGAGAGACAAGAGTTAATACGGACGCGCTGGGGAGAGAACATGATCCGATTGTGGCGGGGTCAGCTGAGCGATGGCGAGAAGAAGAACAAGGAGAAAAGCATAAACAAGAGAGGGGGATTCAGCGATGGCGAGAAGAAGAAGAAGTAGAAGGACAAGACGAAGAAGGATAAAAATTTTAACGAGAAAGGGGGATTGAGCGATGGCGAGGAGAAGAAGAAATAGAAGAAGAAAAACATAAACAAGCAAGGGGTATTGAGCGATGGCGAGAGGAAGAAGAATGACAAGACGAAGAAGGAGAAAAACATAAACAAGATAGGGGGATTGAGCGATGGCGAGAAGAAGAAGAAGAAGAAGAAAATAAACAAGAAAGGGGGACAGCGAAGAAGAAGAAGAAGAAGAAGAAGAAGAAGAAGAAGAAGAAGAAGAAAGTACACAAGAAAGGGTGATATCATATGAGACGAGAGTTAATATGGGCACGCCGGGGGAGAGAACGTATGATTATTGTCGGGTCAGCGGTGAGAAGAAGAAGAAGAAGAAGAAGAAGAAGGAGAAGAAGGACGCAAACAAGAAAGGGAGATAGCACAGATAAAACGGGAGTCTACGATGGGTGTTGGACTAAGTAGCCCTCCACTCGAGAGTGATTGACATCCCCGTAACCAGCATAAACCGATAAAGGAAGAAGAAGAAGAAAAGAAGAAAGAGGGGAGATCTAATAGGTAAAAAGCGAGTTCACGATAAGTCACAAATAAACCGCCATTTTTAGATTAATGTAGTATTCAGAGCGAGAGTGATTGACACCCCTTAACCAGCTCGAACCGATAAAGGTTCGAATGCATTAAGGGACCCCGAGTTGTTGCGCTGAAGGACCCTGCGGAAAAACAACCGATATCCTTCAAACAACTACGATCCTTCGATTCGGATTTTTTTTCTTTATTTTTAAGCTTCATCGTGGAAATAATCAAGTTTTGGAAAATAATGTGAAGGAAATTTTTTTTATGTATTTCTCTTAAGACTTGAAGTGTTTCGTTATTATTATTATTATTATTATTATTATTATTATTATTATTATTATTATTATTATTATTATTACCACGTCTCGTTACAACAGTCGAAGCCAAACAATAAAAAAAGTCTGATAGGCAAAAAGCACAAAAAAAAGGAGAAAAACATTGGCTGTCTACGAAGTTAATATGGCAATATAGACAATTAACAGCCCCCCCCCCCCCCCCCCCCCCACGAAAAAAAACAAAAAAAAAAAAAAAAAAAAAAAAACGAAAAAAAAACGAACTAGACTAACAAGTAGCCTAACACAGAGGGCAATGTCACTCACCACCAAAAAGCCACAAAGACCCACGAAAGTTTCCGGTTCCAGAAGGATTTTTACGCCGTTTTTATCTGTCCGAGTGGGATGAGGGTCGGTGCTAAAAATGAAGAGAGAGAGAGAGAGAGAGAGAGTTGGGAGTGGTCAAGAACGACTTAGTGTGAGAGAAACAGAAAGATTGGTGAAGGAGGAGAGAGAGAAAGAGGGTGGTGTGTGTGTGTGAGAGACAGACAGACAGACAGACGAGAAGAAATGCTTGTGTCTTCTGGTCATTCTTGTGACTCCTTTTCTCATTTTTCCAAAGAACCTGAAAAATAAGACCAAGATAGATTTCACAGAGAGAGAGAGAGAGAGAGAGAGAGAGAGAGAGAGAGAGAGAGAGAGAGAGGAGTGGTCAAGAACAACTTAACTGGTTGAAGGGAGTGGCAGAGGAGTAGGATGATGACAGTGAGAGTGTTGGATTAACTGTACCCGTTTTTTTTTTTCTAGGATAGTGGCTTAAATAAGAGTCATTATCCTTTCTTCTTTAGAACCAGTTTGCCGAATACTTTCCTCCCTCCCATCTACTTATTTGGTGAGGAATTGTTAAGGGGAAGAAGGGTAGCATTCATGTTTATGCTGTTCTCAGTGTTATTGGTTGTCATATCAACTGAGTGACCATCATTAATCAAAATGACACAAAGTCAAAAAAGGGACCTTCTCCTCCTGAATAATACACGAATGTACCCCCTGCTCACTTTAGATATGAGAATCCCCTCCTTTCATGCAGTGGAGGTGCAGGACACCAACAAGTTAGCTTTCTAAGCATATTTCCCTTGAGTATGAATGGCTTGAGAAGGTCAGTTATCATTTAGTAAACTGCTCACAACGTTCACACTGACTGAAAGACAAATAAGCAAAAAAAAAAAAAAAAAAAAAAAAAACTCTTAGTGCTTTTTACTGCTTGAATTAGAATTTATTTGACCATAGATTTTAGCACGCGCACCGAATAAGCTTTAGGTCGGATCACGCTTTGTTAAAAGATGAGAGAGAATCAGTGTGGCTGCGGAATAAAAGTACCAAGGGATTATGATTGCTGAATATGAGTTATTCACAAAATATCAAAGCTTTTCAGATGAATTTTCTGCTCAGTTTATGTGAATTGAGACAGGACATGAAAAAAGAAATGTAGATATATGACCAAAGCATTGGGCACAAAAGAATGTTTAGAGGATATTTAGTAACGTGTCAAGAACAGAGGTGAATACTTCAGGGGAATATATTATGTTATTTTGAAATCATTATAGGAAGGCTGATGGTATTCTTCAACAAGTTGAGAAAATAAATTACAGAGTTGTTGAAACATCAAGGCCTAGTGTAATAAATTCAACAGTTCAGAGATTATTACAGCAATCACATACGAGTTGCTCTCTCTCTCTCTCTCTCTCTCTCTCTCTCTCTCTCTCTCTCTCTCTCTCTCTCTCTCTCTCTTTTACGACAGTGCGTGGTTTTGAATCAAGTCTTGAAGTGCAATTGTATCCAAAAAGTGTATTGCGAATATATACATTATATATATACATATATAATATATGTATTTACATGTCATAGGTCTGTGTTGAAAATTTTCCATTTGCAGTGAGCAAAAAATAATTACAAACAAGGGCAATGTCGCAAAACAGTATGACATTAAGAAACTGGTAATATGTGTTTAAGAATTATATGAATCCCAATTTGTGGGAAAGTGTAAAACCAATATTAGTGTGGAGATAGAAACTCTCTATTATTACTCTTTTCTGAACTTCCCCCGCCACCCCCCCCCCCCCCCCCCCCTCCCCCCCCCCCAACAAAAAAAGTTTTGTTTCAATTAGGAAACAGTTTTTTGTTGACATGAAAAAAAAAAAATTACGAACACCAAACACTGGAAAAGTTAGGCGAAAAGTACACAAAAGGTTTATCTTATATATATATATATTTTTTTTTTTTAATCATAAGAATCAATTTCATTGAATCAATAAGATGGTTCTAAGGCTTGGAGCGGACACCGAGTCCTGTTATTTCTTCGTATTAGTGGCCATTAGAGACTTTAAAATTTTAACAGAGTCGAGTTGGCGAATGAAATTGAATTTCGGGTTAATCACAGTGATGACCCCGACGCCTGCAAGTGTGTCAATATTAGTGTTTTCACACTTGGGATTAAGAGTCATCGGCGTAAATTGAAACTGCTTCTCCGAGAGAGAGAGAGAGAGAGAGAGAGAGAGAGAGAGAGAGAGAGAGAGAGAGAGAGAGAACGGACCCTGTTTCTGGGAAATCATTGGGTTTTCTTAGCTTTTCTGTCTTCTATTAGTTAGCAGTATCATCATTGTGTCTAAAGCACTGGTGGTGGAGAGAGAGAGAGAGAGAGAGAGAGAGAGGAGAGAGAGAGAGAGAGAGAGGATCCTGTTTCTTGGAAAATATTCCCTTCTCTTACTATGCCGTCTTCCATTACATAGTAGTATTATCATTATGTGTCTGTGACACTTATTTATAAAGGCCTGGTATTTTTTGTCATTTGTTTCTTCAAATAACCAGGGAATAAAAGGAAAATTCAATTTACATTTAGAAAATTCGGAAAATTAATTATTTGAACAGAGTTGAATCTACACTACATAGATTGGCAGTGAAGCGAGGTTTGATATTCCTTGCCAAGCAGTGATAGACGATTTTAGTGGTCTCCCCCCACCACCCCCACGCCCTAATTTCACTATCATTCAATTATTTCCTGTTGAATGTAATTGGGATGAATTTGAATCCCCTTTACTCATCCATCCTTTTTGCCAGGATTTTTTTAAAGATCCGGTGTACCATTAAAATCATGACCTTTATATCTGCAAAAGACAACTCGCAATAACAAGGTTCTCTCTCTCTCTCTCTCTCTCTCTCTCTCTCTCTCTCTCTCTCTCTCTCTCTCTCTCTACTTCGAAACTTGATTTATGTAGCCTATTTATGTCCTCTTTATCTCTTTTATTGGCTTCACTATCGACTCTTGCATTGCCTTTTGTTACCTTGAAGTTCACCTTTCTTTTTTTTTTCTTTTTTTTTTTTTAAGTTCCTCGTCCGAAAAAACTTTCTAATCTGACAGATAAAACAGACCTCATTAGGTATAAAGCATATGGCAGGCCATCGCTGGTCGAATTGTTGACACAACTTTCAAGCATGAATTATTATTATTATTATTATTATTATTATTATTATTATTATTATTATTATTATTATTATTATTAGGGAAAAACTCTCTATCACGAGAGTATATATAATGTTCTAAAGGGTCCACAATAATACAAAACGTTAAGAGTCCGTGTATAATTTTTAAGACTTTACAGAGGTAAATTTAAAAACAAAAGTCGTTGAAGATCGTTGACACCGGTCGTTAGCTCGTTATTATTATTATTATTAGTGTATGCTGGAAGTAAACCCTTTTGTAAACATGTTTTATTAAAAGTAATTGCTGCCTCAGCTGGAATGATTTTATATAGGTTCTTCTCTATTTTTTCAATTATTGTTAGATAAATATAGAGAAGAGCCTATATAAAATTAATGCAACTGAAGCAGCAATTACCTTTAAGTAAACATATTATTATTATTATTATTATTATTATTATTATTATTATTATTATTATTATTATTATTATTATTATTATTATTATTATTATTATTATTATGAACCCTATTCACATGGAGACCATTGACTTGAAATTCAAGCTTCCAAAGAATATGGGTTCATTAAAAAAGTAAGAGAATGTTTTGGGAAATACTGAAAAAAGCAAAAATCAATTAACAAACTAATATATAAGTAGATAGAAATTTATTTCGTCATATTTGTACAAACAGCTTCAAGTGTGACAGGGAAAAAAACTTTTTACACCCTTAACTGTGAAATAGTAACTGTAAAATTTGTAGACTATTCACTCAACAGATGTTTATATAAAAATGTTTTAGTCAGTTGTGGTTATGAAAACGTCAGTAAATGAGAAAGTAAAGGTCCACGTATCAGCTTTTAATCAGTCTTGGAAAACAATAAAATTTTTCTCTCTAAAAATCGAATCCAGATATACACAAGGCTGCATCAAAGGCAAAGTCACAAGCAACATTTTCACCATTAATTATGTGATAATCTTCCAGTAATTCTTAAATCTAATAATTTTCTTACTATCAGCAGAATTATCAGAAGCTATTTTCATTAAAGATAAGAGACCAATAAAGTCTTAAAACGAGGGCTGTAAGAAGGTCTTAAAAGTAATTAAACATTGTTTGCAATGCGTCTTAAAATGTAAATGTTTTAATGCATTTACTGTCAATTTTCAGTCGTGCTTTTGTAACCTTCATTATTTGGCTTGTGTTTGCATATACGACCCTACGTTTTCTTACTATGAGACGCTGTTTTTATGCATATCTGGGAAAGAGAAAATCTTCTTCCGGTTAAGTAATTCACATAATACCTGGCGATCGGTAACCTTTGTCAACAGCTGACAGTTGTACAAATATGCAGTTTCTTCATCTCAGGCTATCTCTTGGGTACATCGTCCCTTTCGTTGCGCACTGTTTTTGGACAACTTTTCATGGCTCTTTTCCCATGTTTTATTGCTATTTGTTTATTTATTGATTGTTTCGTATAGATAGTAAATGAAGTATGATTTTGGGGGAAATTTATGACCAAAGCGTAAATAAACATATTAAATTAGACGACTATTCTAGTAAATTAAATGACACTAATTAAATAATTCCATCAAATTAATTACATAAATTAAATAAACCTAATTAGATATTTTAAATTCGAATTAGATAGATTAAATGAAATTAAATTAGTTAAATGTATTAAATTAAAAATAAATTAATCAAATTAGCTTTATTAAATGAATTATATTAAATACATTAAATAAAATAAATAAAATCAGTAATATAGGTTAAAGAAGACTAAATGAATTAAATAATTTAAATAAATTAATTAATAAATAAACTCTTAAATATAACAGTCAGGAGTGAAACAATAAACACTGACATCATTAGAGCAGATAAATATCTTTGAAGTAAACATAAAAACATAAATGTCTCAGTTGAAAATGTTTATAAGAAAATATTTCCAGAACAGTCTTTGGTTAAACTTAGTTCACGAGAATGAGTCATACTATTTAGCTTTTTTTTTTTTTTTTTTTTTTTTTTTTTTTTTTTTTTTTTTTTGAGATAGAGAGAGAGAGAGAGAGAGAGAGAGAGAGAGAGAGAGAGAGAGAGTTTGTGTTGAATTGAAGCTCTTTCGTTGGTTTCTCCAATGTATTACTGTCATGCTATTTAGTTTTTCTTTTTTTTTTTTGAGAGAGAGAGAGAGAGAAAGAGCTTTTGCCTGATTGACATAATTTGACTGCTCCCAGTGTTAGTGTCATGTTAATTATTTTTTTTTTTTTTGAAGAGAGAGAGCTTTTGCTTGATTGAAGCTCATAATTTGGTTGCTCCCAGAGTATTAGTGTCATGCTATTTAGCTTTATTTTTTTATTTTTTATTTTTTTTTTTTTCAATCAAGCTTTTGTTTGATTGAATCTCCCAATTTACAACTATTAGTGTCATGTAGTTTGGCTCTTTTTCCTAAACTTGTGCTTGAATCCTTTCAATCACCCTTCGCGTACTGAATAAAACCTGAACGATGTCCAGCGCTGCTGAAAGCAGGCTCCGCTGATTAATGGCGTTCGATAATGACTGCTGCTGCTGTCTTTTGTCAACTCAGGAACCCCAATTTCGGGAGGGTTTCTACTATTTCTGTCGTCGCCAGTAACCCCAGCCGGACTCTTCGGGCTTTTTTTTTTTTTATTACCCCTCGCACTCGCACGTATTTTTTTTTTTTTTTTCCTGGCCTTATCGCTGGAGTGACAGAAACTTGCCCTAAGTTGGTGTTTTATGTCTCATTTTACTCAGCCGGGCGAGATTAACACGCGATTATCCCTCGATAACGCCCCGTTCAACAGGTTATTTATTAAGTAGCAGAAGCCGCTGGAAATGGCACCCAGACACGGACAAGGAGTTGCTACTGCTTGGAGGTTTCTAGAGTACTGCCGAACCCCAGTACTGAAATTTTCAGCTTATTCTATTATACTCTTAATCAAATTCCTTCCAATATCCTGCAACTTACTTTTGATCATCTAATCAAAAATGACATTCGGAAGCCAAACACTCGTCAGAATTATTGGAATTTAAGGAATTAATTGAGAGAAACTACGATGTCAACCATTAACGACCAATGCGTTTAAAAATTGGACCATTTCATGAATTTGTCTCGAGCTTATTGCGATAACAAACTGGTTTTGCCTTTTGTTCGAGGTTTACGACGTCGACTTCGAATGCGCATGCGCGCTGATGCATATGTAAATGCATGTGTATACGCTTTACCCGCCGTAAAGGGTAAGTTATGTGTTTATGAAGCGTATCTTCAGCGGCCAGTCATCCAGCGGATTAGGTATAATCAGGTAAACCGACGTAATCGCTCGCCGAAAGAGTAATTATTATTCACGTAGCTCATTCGGTATCTTAACGTCTCTCTCTCTCTCTCTCTCTCTCTCTCTCTCTCTGTTGATCTAAGTGGTTCTGATAAGCGCTCTGAGCTCCCGTCTAGCAGGAACCTTCTTCGCTTCTAGAGAACGCAGGATAAAAATGCAACACGTACAGGTTGAGTACAACAGAATCCAGGCGCAGCGAAAGAACTGTTTCCAATCGCTGTTTCTCATTTCCCCCCAGATTTAGATCAAGGTGCACTCTTATGCTAATTCTTTTGCATCCTTAACGATCTTCTCTTCTTCTTACCCCCTCTCCGACTCTCCGCTATTCTCCCTGAATCCCGCCTCCCCCTCCTCCTCCTGCTCCTCCCCCTCCCCCCACTTCATCCCAGCCTATTTGGAAGGCTGTCCAGATATCACTCCACTTGATAGCGAATGTAAATATGCTTATCTCCGCGAGAGTTTCTCTCGAATGTTCTTCGCACCGGTTGTTTATTTAAATGCATTTTTGTCTTATCTTGTCGACTGGCCATTTACTGATCAGCAGCCGTTCTTGGATATTTGTTTGGTCGCTCTTGTGTTTGATTTGCAGCAGCCCTCTCTCTCTCATTTTTTTCATTTTTTATTTTTTTTATTTTTTACGAAGCATAACTTCTGCCATGTCTTCTCTTCTCTTGGCGAGCGAATAGAATGTTTTGCAAATGGTTTAAGTTGCTTGATTATGTAAGCATTTACATACGCGTCATTACTAGTTGAAGAGGCTGTTGTCTTTTTTTTCTGACTCCTTTTTTTTTATAATACTGACTGCCTGACGTGTATCCAAAAAGGATATTTCTGTCGCACTGTCCTTACCGTAGATATTTCGTTATTCGGGTCACAGGATCCTGCCTGATATATAACAAACTTGAGAGACCTTTCATCTTTTAACAAATCATCTACGCTGCATAATTTTTTTTTTAAATGGGGGCGGGGGGGGGGGGAAGGGAAGACATCACGTAACTGAGTTCACTCCTATCGAAGATCGAGAGTATAGTCCTTGAAGAAGTCCTACTCCTATCAGCACTAGGAACTTTTACCCCTCATGTTCCTTCGTCATTTGGGAACGAAAGTGAATGAGATGAGGCCCTCCTAATCCTCCTCCTACTCCTCCTTTTTCTTCTTCTTCTTCTTCTTCTTCTTCTTCTTCCTGAAAGTGGGGCCCCCCGTAGCATCCTTCGTGTCCGTTGGGCAGGAGTCCTAATAAAGGATCTGATGTAGTTGTGGTTAATCGTTTTTTATTAGGATCTAGTCAACATCCACACACTTCCTTTTTTGGCCACCCTCAGGATCTACCTGGCACGCATGCGCGCGCCCTACAAATAAACAAGACTATCTACTGCGTACGAGTTTAACATTAAACAGAGAGAGAGAGAGAGAGAGAGAGAGAGAGAGAGAGAGAGAGAGAGATCTCTTGATAAGACTTGACTTAAGCCTTCCTTCATTTTCGTTATAATTAATATCGCGTTCTTCCAAAAGGGAATATTTTCCACGGAGTTCCATGGAGTTACAAGGATTAGAATGTCTCAAAGAATTTTTAGTCCAGCCTAGGAGACATCATGAGAGAGAGAGAGAGAGAGAGAGAGAGAGAGAGAGAGAGAGATAGTCTCCTGATAAGACTTGAGCCTTCATTTTCGTTATTATTAATATCGCATATTTCCAAAAGGGAATATTTGCCATGGAGAGAGTTACAAGGGGTCACAAGGATTAGGATGTCTCAAAGACTTATTAGTCCAGCCGAAGAGACATCGTGAGAGAGAGAGAGAGAGAGAGAGAGAGAGAGAGAGAGTAGGAATCGCTCCACTCTCATCAAAAAAATCTCGGAAACGAAACCTCCTTTTATTCTGAGGATTTTCTCCATTCGGAACATGATTTATAAATGTATTGTTCTTCTGGGGAAGTTTTATTTCGATACGATAAATGGAACAAACGATTCCTGTCTCTCATTTACAGCCTCCATTGTTATCATATACTCCTTCCTCTCCGCCGGTCCCAAGACCACCCACTCCCAAGTACCTGCCCGCTCAGCCACCCGCCCAGCCCCCCCGCCCAGCCGCATGCCCACTGTACCACCAACCGAAAAGTTTGCATCTGAATGGACCCTTCTTCCGATGAGGAGAGAGACCTTTCAGCATTCTCGTTTTCTTTGATACATGCAAACACGAGAGAGGTATTAGATGATCGTAAGGGAAATATAGACGAAAGGGTTGTGGATAATAAATAATATTCATAGATGGGAGGAATATTACGAAAGGTGAAAACGAGAGAAGACTCGATGATAAACTATGGAGATTGACAATAGATTACCGCACGTAAAATATTTAGGGAAAACCTAATTCTCAGGATACATGCAAACACGAGAGAGGTATTAGGAGATCGGAGGAGAAATATATACGAAAGCGTTGTGGATAATAAATAATGTACATAGACGGGCGGAATATTACGAGAGGTGAAAACGAGGAGAGACTTGGCGATAAATTAAGAATATAGACAACAGATTACCAGGCGTAAAAGATTGAAGTGAAACCTCAGATATCCAGAACTTTCAGATTCCAGTTCTTGGGACAACGATAAACATGATTCACAAGTAAAAAAAAAATCTCTTAAGTTGCAGAAACAACTAAAATGCATCTCCTTCGTGGCTGCTTCGTTTTGGCTCGCGTTGCATGTTGCAACCAATCGCGTAAAGCAATCTCATCATACAAGTACCTGATTAAGCGAGGCTCTTTGATTCATGATGATCGTGCAACCAGGCAACCAGCGTTTAAGGACTTCCTCGCAGGTACCGTCAATCTTGCTCCCTGTTACTGGCCAACATGTACAAAGCAAGAGAGGTCAGGTCAGGTCAGGGGAGAGAGACCTGTCAGCCTCGCAAGAGATATATGTGCGACTACCGCGCTTGGTAGGAGGGAGGGAGGGAGGGAGGGAGGGAGGAGCCAGTGGCGTTGGTCATTAACGAACTTGTTGGGAAACTGAAGTTAGAGGAAATTGAAGATATATATCGTTGATTACTAATGTTCAGACGACTTGACCTACAAAATACTACTCTTTAAATGGAAGAGAAGTATTTAAAGAAAGATGGGTAAATGAACAAGTTATACAGCTAAGATTGATGACTCAGATCCCGTGTTCAGTTGAATGTTTACCCGAATTAATATTTTTTAAATGAAAGGAAGGTATCAAAAAGTATTTAAAGAATTAAGAGAGATGCACTATCAAAATTATACAATTAGTATTCTTTCATTTATCGATAACTCAGATACTGTGTTCAGTAGAATTATTTGATTTTTTCCTTCCAGTGCCGAACTATATATTTTAAAATCATTTTGGACAACCGATGCAGAGATGCGAAAAACACTCACTATGCTCAGTGTTCCAAATCTAAGATATCTGCAGATGTAAAAGCAACAATTATTATCATTTGGAATTTTACGGTTTTAGAAAATTATCTTCTACTGACGCGTTCCAAGAGCGACTCGATATTACAACACTAATCTCAGTCATAGCAATTAATAACAAGTAAGAAATGCGCCGAAGTTTCTTCGGCACAACCGAGTTTTCAGTACTTCAGCGTATAATCAAAGCCACCGAAGATAGATCTCTCTTTCGGTGGTCTTGGTATAGTGCTGTATGAGCCGCGGCCCATGAAACACTCTGCCGGCCGTGGTAACCTGTCCTATAGCGTTGCCAGAAGCACGACTATGGCTAATTTTAGCCTTAAATACAATAAAAACTACTGAGGGTAGAGGGCTGCAATTAGGTATGTTTGATGATTGGAGGGTGGATGATCAACATACCGATTTGCAACCCTCTAGCCCAAGTAGTTTATAAGATTTGAGGGCGGACAGAAATAATGCTGACAGAAAAAAGTGCGGTCAGAATAAAGTGCGAACGGGCAGACAAAGCCGACGCAATAGGTTTCTTTTACAGAAAACTTAAAATCTGTTTTCACTTCAGAATAGTACAGATAAATAAAGCATTTATACCACCAAGAATCTGGAAGAAACCGACGCATAAGAACAAATGTGCCCACTCTGTATACTAGAAATTTTTCCCGTAGCGGAAAGGTAATTCCAAGAATCTCACCGAATTAAAAAAAAAAGCCCAAACCTTTTCATTTTTATAATCGAATCGATTATAATCCCGAAAGATATAAATATATACTATCGATGTCGAATTCAATTTCCAACTCTGAAGTGTCGTAATTCACATATATATTGCTATTTTCGCATCTGATATAGAGATCGTCTATAATCTCCTCTCCATCAGACATTTCACAACGCTAATCTGCAGTGCAAACACGACATTAAAATCGAAATATTTTCTTTCTTTTTTTTTTTTGCAATATGAGAGACGTAAATCCGAATAAAATAGGATTTAATGCTCCTTTGAAAGTCACGCTGGAGGGGGAACCCCCCCCCCCCCCCTCTCTCTCTCTCTCTCTCTCTCTCTCTCTCTCTCTTTCCTCTCTCTTTCTACTTTCACTTTCATTGATCGTCGAATCCTAATTGACAGTTTATTGCAAATGCAAATATACTGCGTGCGAGAGAATAATACGGCTCAAAAAATAAAACTTCGTTTAATTCCATCGTGAAAAAGGGGAAATTCGCGTGAGCCTGATTTATGAAGAAATATAAAACACTGACAGATCGTCTCGTCTTTTTTTCATATTCTCTAATCCTTTCGTGGATTAAGTTCGTTGGAATCGAATTATATTTTTTTTTTCTTTTAAGTTTTGAATTTCAGCGTTGAACTCTAGTTGAATATATTTAAGCTATAAAGGTCACAACACCAATGGAATTAAGGCTGTCACCTAAATTTTCAATTTACTTATTCTGTTTTTTTTTTTTCTACCAGTTTCTCAGCACAGGACGGTTGATATTCCTCGATTCATTCTGTAACAACCACTAATTGACACTTACTACGTGCATAGATTTGCTTTTAACCCGAGAAGGTGAAAACAGTAATGTTGATTCCCTTTGACACAAAGCAAGGCTTTAACTGGCTGCACAGAAGAGCATATATGCATCTCACAGCTTTATCTTACGAAATGTTTAACGTCCTCTCTCTCTCTCTCTCTCTCTCTCTCTCTCTCTCTCTCTCTCTCTCTCTCTCTCAGCCGGAGCGACTGGCTCTACTCTATTGTGTCTTGCCCAGCTAAGGGAGAACTCTTTCATCTTTCCAGATATTAAACTTTCTCTTCTTCAGGCATCTCTCTCTCTCCTCTCTCTCCTCTCTCCTCTCTCCTCCGCTCTTCCAGTCAGGTAGGGAAACTGAGGACAATTTTTAGTAAAACTCTTTCTCTTCCTTTTTCTTCCTCTCTCTCTCTCTCTCTCTCTCTCTCTCTCTCAGTCAGGTAGGTAAACTGAGACAATTTTAGTAATACTTCTTTCGAAGTATTTATCTTCTCTCTCTCTCTCTCTCTCTCTCTCTCTCTTGAGATTCCAAAAATAATACTTCAATAACAAAATCTTAGACCTGGCTCATTAGGAAGAAGAGTATTAACAAGTGGATTCTGATAAAATTCAATTACTTGTAGACTACGAATAAAAATGTTAGCATCTGAATATATAGAGTAGCTGTTTTTTTATAATAATAACCACATTTAGTGAGTTTAGGCTTACTATAAGTAATTTTAGGCTTTCGATTATTCAAATATAAGATTATGGACCATAGCGTCTCGTTCTGACAAATACATAAATTGTAAGATAAAGAAAAAAAAAAAAAAAAAAAGAATCTTTAAATACAGCGACGGACGCAGTTGGACTTACAAAACCGTGTTCAGGGGAATCATGAAAAAACATCGTTATTACAGTTATTTCTAAGGAATATATGTTTTATCAAAGTATTATAAATGATATTCCGTGGAAAAAATCCGGAGAAGCAAATACCTCTGTCCATTTTTTTTCCTCTATATTACTGCACCTGCATAGATAACTACTTGTGTGCGCGTTGAAATCAAGATTAAAATGAACGCCAAATGCAGAATATATTTCCACATCCTTTGGAATTATTATTATTATTATTATTATTTTTTTTTTTTTTTTTTTTTTTTTTTTGCTCTATCACAGTCCTCCAATTCGACTGGGTGGTATTTATAGTGTGGGGTTCCGGCGTTGCATCCATGCCTCCTTCCTTAGGTACTGATCCATCACTCTTCTTACTATGTGGTGCCGTTTGTCATAGGATCACACTCTTCTGCATGAGTCCTGGAGCTACTTCAGCCTCTAGTTTTTCTAGATTCCTTTTCAGGGATCTTGGGATCGTGCCTAGTGCTCCTATGATTATGGGTACGATTTCCACTGGCATATCCCATATCCTTCTTATTTCTATTTTCAGATCTTGATACTTATCCAATTTTTTTTTTTCCCTCTCTCTCTCTTCAACTCTGGTGTCCCATGGTATTGCGACATCAATGAGTGATACTTTCTTCTTGACCTTGTCAATCAACGTCACGTCTGGTCTGTTTGCACGTATCACCCTATCCGTTCTGATACATAGTCCCAGAGGATCTTTGCCTGATCGTTTCTAATCACTCCTTCAGGTTGGTGCTCGTACCACTTATTACTGCAAGGTAGCTGATGTTTATTGCACAGGCTCCAGTGGAGGGCTTTTGCTACTGAATCATGCCTCTTTTTGTACTGGTTCTGTGCAAGTGCCGGGCATTCACTTGCTATGTGGTTTATGGTTTCACTTTTCGTATTGCACTTCCTACATATGGGAGAGATGTTATTTCCGTCTAACATATGGGAGAGATGTTATTTACGTCTAATTATTATTATTATTATTATTATTATTATTTTATTATTATTATTATTAATATATTATTATTATTATTTTATTATTATTCAGAATATGAACCCGGTTCGTATGGAACAAATCCACAGGGGCCATTTGAAAGAAGTAACAGAAGACAATGAGAAATACAGAAGGAAGAGATCAGTCATTAGAAAAGAAAAATCATACAATAAATTGATACTTAAATAGGTAGATATGTCAATTAATCATTAGAATGCAAGGATAATTGTTCAAGAGTAGTAATGCATTGCATCTTGGCTTGACTTTATTGACAGTAAAGAGAACATGCTTTATTGAAATAAGCAACATGCATTTCCAGTGACGGGAAAATTAACACCCCCCCCCCTTTTTTTTCTTTTTTTTAGTATACAAGCGAAAAGGGCTAGAAAAAAATTCTGTAGAATGGTTGACAAAAGAAAAAAAAACTGCCAATTATCGAGAGGGGCGTCAAGTGATGTCGTAAAAGTGTCTTCTAAGCGTCCTGAAGGACTTTTAAAACCTGCTCTATTAAGGGAAGAGAGAAAAAAAAAACTGTCCATAAATGTTGATGAATTTCGGGCTTGGAGATGCATTTTGTACTTTCGCTCATCCATGAAGCTTCTTAATACTGTCACAAACACACACACGTACATATACGCACACACAAACACACGTACATACACATACAAACATACACTCGCACACACACATGCACAGAGTGGATGTCTTTAATTTTTGGTACGGCTTCACGCTAATTGTCGTTTTACCTGCCACTGGTAATACAACTTTCATCTATTTGAATCTCTCTCTCTCTCTCTCTCTCTCTCTCTCTCTCTCTCTCTCTCTCTCTCCAATATTTAACATTATTTCCCCTTCTCTTCTCATCTACCTTTGACAATATGATAAAAATCAGGTAAGGTATCTTTACAAAACCAATACCTCTCTCTCTCTCTCTCTCTCTCTCTCTCTCTCTCTCTCTCTCTCTCGATCAATCGATCGATCGATCGATATATCTGATATTTAGCATTACTTTTCATCTCTTCTATGATTAAATGATACAAATCAACGAAGTTTTTTTTTTTTTTTTTTTTTTTTTTTTTTTTTGCAAAATAAAACTTTAAAGAAATACAGTAGTATTATACAACGCACAGATACGGTACTGTATTTTTTAAACTTGCAAAAATTTATTTTCCCGACAGTTTCGTGTTACGAAGAGAGACACATAACATACTATGTAAAAGACAATCAATGTTTCCAATCTAGCAAAGTAATACCACTCGCAACTCGTTGCAATGTTAATAAGATGAGGTTAGGATAGGGGGTCTATCACGTTTACCAAACAAGTGGTATATTATAAGCTTATTTTCATTGGTATCTGACTATAGTTTACTATTTTGTTGGCATTTACTTTACAGTGATATATATATATATATGATATATATATATGTGTGTGTGTGTGTGTGTGTGTGTGTGTGTGTGTGTGTGTGTGTGTGTGTGTGTGTTATAAACTGGATGAGATGTTATCCCAGACAACGTCAGGAAATTTGGTTTTATAAATTTAAGAGATGTATTGCACACAAACTACTCATCACATCAGTTACTGGATGTGATGTTGTCCCAAATAACACCAAAGGTAACATCAGAAAGAATTGGCTGTCTAAACTCAGTAGATGTCACATCATGTAAAATAATAGATGTCACATTATGTAAATAAGGAACCAGTCTTCTTTATCACTTCAACTTATGGGGAGAGAAAAACTGTAGCTGAGATTGATACGGTAAAAACCAAAGTCGTTACCTCTACTGTACTACTAAATACCAAATTTACTGAGGGCCGTCCCAATAGTTTAGAACTTTAGACCTTAGATTAAACCAGCCCTTGTCCAACAGGAGGTAAAAGGTCTATCATCTTGCATGATGATATTGGTTCTGTATCGTAAATTATGTAAGTTATTTATGAAATGAAGGAATGAAATTTTCCCAGGTTTTACAATCGGTTAAGGATCTGGTATATGCCCTCTAAACACGAGCACACCTCCGTCTTAACATCAACATGGTCAAAAATGAATAAAATTAACCGCTGAAAATTCTCATTCACCGCACGAAGCAATCATAATTAAAAGATACAAAACGTGTCATCGGCGGATTCGTTCGAGTTTTTACCGATACTATTCTGTATAACAAAAGAGTTAACTCGGCTATTTAATTAGAGGACGAACAATACAATTAGCATCCTCGCTCCTGACGAATGTGATGTGTTTTGGAGGAGAACGATTATCAAGAAGGATATTTAAAAAGAGAGAGAGAGAGAGAGAGAGAAACAAAAAATAAAACTCGTCGCGCGATAGCGAAACCGCTTTTCTGGAAACCAGTATTATGGTGGCATGAGTCTGTCGGGTTTATTAATTCGTCCTAATTCGTTCTGACTTTTAAAACGGAAAGGAGACGCCCACAAGAGGAGCCGACGAGAAAGAAGTTCTAGGGTGAAATTCCGCTCTTAATTAATTGATCAGCGACTCGGGACGACTATCAAACGACAGTTGGAGATCTGGTTTGAGAGAGAGAGGTCTCAGTTAGGGGGGTGTCTTTCATGTGGGAAGGGGGAGGGGGAGGGGAGGGTGGGGAGGAGGTACATGGTGGTGGTCTTTGCCGTATTGGTCTAACTGTGAGCTGACGAATGTTCTGAAGGTGCCGATAGGCCGAATAAGCTCAAGAACAGGACGAATGAAAGAAAATTAAGATTTGGTCAGAGGGCAAGAGCCGCTAATCAGTATTTCAGATTTGTTCTATAAGAGTTAAGAATTCCATTGATTGCTAAAGAGAGAGAGAGAGAGAGAGAGAGAGAGAGAGAGAGATGAGGAGAACAATCTCATTCAAGTAACTCTATTTCGACTTTTTCCAAGGCTCTTCTTGGCTATAGCTCCCTTTCCCGTCTCTCTCTCTCTCTCTCTCTCTCTCTCTCTCTCTCTCTCTCTCTCAAATCCTTCTTGGGCTATCTGCTACTCCTCTCTCTCTCTCTCTCTCTCTCTCTCTCTCTCTCTCTCACAAATTCCTTCTTGGCTATTGCTGACCCTCTCTCTCTCTCTCTCTCTCTTTCTTTTATTTGCAGTGAAAGGCAACAATAACAATGTTGTGCACTCTTGAATCTATTCTTCCAAAGTCCTCCCCCCGGCCCCGCCCCCTTTTCCCGCCCCCTTCGCCCCTCACCCCCCCCCCCCCCCCCGCCTCCCCCCCCCCCTCCATTCCACTCTCCTTCTTTCCCACAGCGAGTGCCCGGAATTCAAAAGCCCGGACTTCCACACTACATCAGTGATCGAGTAGGTCATGGCAAGAGAAACGAAGAAGTCCCTCGGTGGTGCTTTCGGCGGATAAAGAGAATCGTCTAACATATTTACGAGCGTTCCGCGGATGCGCCCAATTATTGCTGGTCATTCGAGAGCAAAGCGATACGATTGCAACTATGAGCATAAAGGATTCTTAGCTCGCTGGCGTTTACTATCGGTCAACTGCTTTATACCCTTTCTCTTCCTGCGGTTATGGGTTCCTGCATTGTCTCCCGAGACAGATGTGAAGAATGGAGGACCCAGGCGAAGGTTTATTTTGGAAAAGGTTCAACTTTTGAAAAGGACGGTCGGGTTACAAAGTAGCGAGATGCTATGCTTGAAAGGGTAATGCGACCCCCTGCTCGAAATAGTTTGGGTCAGTTAAGAGGCTTGTTTGGGCATTTGGAAATGTTGCACCACGAATGAAGCACAACCTGTAGACCTTTATCCTGCCATTAGAATGTTGAATATCCAAAAATCAGTAAAGACAATCCATAGATAATTCAAGGCCCAAAGAACGCAGAGATCACGGAAATGAAATGTACGTAAATTCCGACATTTTTCTCTCAAGAAGTTTCACATTTTCTCTTCTCTTAATTACTGACCAAAGTCCCTCCCTCACATAGGAAGAACTGGTTTCAATATATCTAACCTACGCCATAGTTTAAGCCTGGAACGTATATATGCCATTGTCATAATTTTCTTCGATTAGCAGTGGCTTGTTTTCGACGGGTTTTTGTGTAGTGGCCATCTCGTACCAGTATCCAGGTAATTAGAAACATCAATGTGGTGGCTCTCTGAGTTGGCCTACCATATGTAAAATATATTATATATATAATATATATTATCTCTATAGTATATCTATATTATTAACTATCCTAAATTATTAATATCTATATCTATTCTAAACCAAAAAAAAAAAAAAAATTATCTATTATCTATATATATATATATAGTAATATATATAATATAATATATATAGATAGATATATATGGATATAGATATAGATATAATATATTAAATTAAGTATATATATAATATATATCATATATATATATATATTGTATATATCATACATACATACATAACATATTACATATATATATATATAGATATATTATATATATATATATATATATATAATACACCCAAACATCGAAAACGAACAGATTAACCACTGGCGTAGTGTCTTCAACACTCGTATATTTGCTGTCCCAGCTCCTTAAAATTGAAGAGGACTTCCTCAATTCTCGGCTGGATTATCCATCTTAATATTCAAGAAATTTCTTTGTTAATGTAACAAGCTTGAAGCTTCTCTTACCCTTTTTTATGACGCCTACATACCTTGGAACGTGCAATCTCCAAATCCATCAACAGAATTTTTTCCCCCCTAAATACTGGCTCTACTTTTCGCTTATCCAACTATCACCCCTGACATTAGACTTAATTCCACGGGAAAGTTTTGTCCCGCTCTTGGGCTTTCAGCTAGAGAGCAAAAGCGCCCAGTCTATTTATCTATTTTTTTTTTCTCGCGGGATTCCCTTTTTATCTAATCGTGGTTCCAGTTTTACAAACCAATCGGATCTCTTAATTCCACCGAAACCACTTTTTTTCTCTCCCTCCCTCTCTCTCCTCTCTTAGGTGGACGAGCCTCTATTATGATACTTTTTTTTTTTTTTACACAACTCTAAGCCTTTCTTTAGGTAGATTATAGTGCCAAAGATACCCACCATTTAGCTCTCTGAGGCTTGGAAAGCGACCCGCCCTGACCTCGTCACACGACACTCGCCGTGTGATAAAAAAAAAAAAAAAAAAAAAAAAAACTCAAGTCCGTCCTGACCACATATTTTAGGGGATGATCTTTGATGTGTGTGTATTGGACCCCAATTTGAATAAGACACTTGACTTGTTCCTCCTCCTCCTCCTCCTCCTCCTCCTCCTCCTCCTACTGCTCCTCCTCCTCCTCCTCTTCCTCCTCCTCCTCCTCCTCTTCTTCTTC
>NC_087221.1:46375564-46385564 GCF_015104395.2 Macrobrachium nipponense
CGTAGTACCCCACCATCCCCAGGAAGCGTTGAACTTCCTTCCGACAGGTAGGTTCCTTCACTGTTAAGATGCGTTCACCTTGGCATTAATGGGTGCGACTTCTCCACTCCCAACAACGTATCCAGATACTGAATTCGGGCATAACCAAAGTCACTCTTCGCCAAATTCAGGGTAAGGTTTGCAGCTTTCAACCGAGCGAATACCTTCCTTAACGTCTCTAAGTGGCTATCCCAAGTATCTGTAAAAACAATAATGTCATCCAAGTATACTGCAACATTTTGGTAAATCCTTCAAAACATCATTCATGAGCCTTTGAAATATAGCAGTAGCATTCTTTAAAAAATCCAAAAGGTAACACTTTGTATTGAAAAAAGTCCACTTGGAGTTACAAACGCAGTTATGGGTTTTGAGGATTCTGACAATGGTAGTTGATAGTAACCTTTAAGAAGATCTATTCGAGATATAAATTTCGATGAGCTTACCATGTCAATAAGATCGTCAATTCTGGGTAACGGATAACAATCAGAAACAGTAAGTTGGTTTACCTGACGATAATCTGTGCATAACCGATATGTACCGTCTGATTTTCCTACTAGTACACATGGAGAGGACCATGGACTATGGCTGGCTTCGGCCAAACCATGTTCAAGCAAGAAATCTACCTCTTTTTTCATGATGGTCTTCTTATGTGGAGATACTCGGTACGGAGCGCTCTTAACTGGAACAGAGTCGATCTTAAGCTGTATCTCAACTTCCACAAGACTCGTTTGTGTGGTATGTCTCCACAAATCGCTGGGAAAGATTCCAACAACCTTTCTATATCCTGCAATTGAAGAGGGGTTAAATGATGTAATTTAGATTTCAGGTGGTTAATAGTGTCAGAATTGGATAATCTAACATCTGTTTTTATAAGATGGTTATCAGATACTTGATCAGAAGACTTGTCAACAAGAACCAAGCTAGCAACGGCAATACTTTCTTCAGTTTTCTCCTTATCAGAATAAAGTTTTAATCTGTTTATATGTACTATTTTCCGATCTCTCCTTTTACCTGGAGTAGATATTTCATATACATTCTGATTCTTACTCATCACAGTAAATGGTCCTTCATATCTGCTTTCAAAGGTTTTCTTCATAGGAGGTTAACATCAAACTCTATCTCCTACTTTAAATTCTCTCTTCTCTGCTTTACTATCAAAGTTTTTCTTCATAGAATGCTGAGCTTTAAACAAATGTTGATGGGCGAACTTACGTGAATACTCAAGTTTTTCTCTTAACTTAGTTGCATATTCTCCCAAACTGACACCTTCACTATAGTCTAACCAAGTGTCGTATAATACTTTAAGTGGTCCTCTAATTTGTCTTCCATAAGTAATTCGGCGTAGAGGATCAAGACTTTCCTGATGAGCATTCCTCACAGCATATAAAACAAACGGCAATCCTTCCTCCCAGTCTTTGCCAGTTTCTTCACAAAACTTAGTCAATCCTGCTTTTAGAGTCTGGTGAAATCTTTCAAGACAACCTTGACTTTGAGGATGATATACTGTGGACATAGAATGTTTAATACCATTACTTTCATTACTTCCTGACATAATGTAGACGTAAAATTAGTTCCACGATCGGTCTGGACAATCCTAGGTATTCCATATTGGGTGAAAATCTTAACTAGATGAGGAATTAATGTTTAGAAGAAATATTACGCAGAGGTACAGCATCTGGATACCTTATGCTACTGCACATAACAGTCATCAAATACTGGTTTTGTTTCTTAGACTTAGGCAATGGACCAACACAATCCAAAATAACTTTCTCGAATTGGAACACTACATACAATCTGTGGGAGATAAAGGTACTGGCTTTATAGGCTGATTAGGTTTACCTACCTTTTGACAAGTATCACATACTTTACAAAATTTCTTTACATCTTCTCTTATTCCAGGCCAATAAAAATATTGCAGAATATTGAGTGTGGTCTTCTTCACTCCAAGATGGGCAGATGTATTCACATGGGCAATCCGGATTATTTCTTCTCTCAATCCTAAAGGTACAACTAATTGGTACTTCACGTCCCATGAAGCATTAGCAGGAGTAGAAAGAGCTCTGTACTTTTCTCATCAGTATATTCCTGTCTTTAAATAATAGCAAGTCGCTTCCGTAGCGATTTCACTCTCTGAAACAGCTTCATTAAACATTTGTTGTAAAGAATGATCATTAGCTTGAGCATCTCTAATATCAAAGTCCTTCATTTCAAACAGATTATGAAACTCTGAATCCAAAATATTACACTCTAGTAAAGAAGATTCACAAACCTCCACAATAGCGTTGTCTGGCTTACAGTCATTTTCATTGTTGACTTTATCTACCTTGTCTTCTATCAGAGGAGACGTTTCTCTGCTCTAGCTCCTCTACTACATCACCTACTGCGACATCAGCATGAACAGCATCCGTACAAATCAAATTCTTTGCAGTGTCCACAGTCCTCAGGCTGTGTTCAACGACACATGACTGAAACATGGCTTTCTCTTCTAGGTCCTTCACTGGATTTTCAATCAGAGGAGTATCCACAACAGGATCTGGAATCACTCTGGCACCAGCGATATCATTTCCTAATAGAAAATCAATGTTAGGTATAGGTAATGAATCAACAACTCCTACAACAGTATTCCCTGTAAACAAATTACAATCCACATGCAACTTTGCTCTGGGTACTGTAGTCAGTCCACCAACCATGCTCTTCAGAATTACACTATCTTGAGTCATACAATTCTCTATCCCAGGACTGCATCTCTGACCACCAAGCTGTGCGACGAATCCCGTATCTCGTACTATCCTGACAGAGATTCCATTGGAACTTGCATCTGGAACACAAAGTTTTCCTTTAAAACAGAAAGGTTTAAATTCCTCTCTAAACCAGAGGAGACTTTTCTTTACCATACCTACACATTCTCGGAGAGAACAAGCTACACTCCCTGTCTTTTCTTTGTTTTTAAGGCGTTCAAGGACAATTTCTGCGAATATGTCCAACCTCACCACAAAAATAACATTTCACAACAGTACTATTATTACTTCCAGCATAGTCCTTCCCTTGGCCTTTATTTTTACTCCGGCCAGGACTATTAGTGGTGAATTCTGCAATGATTTACAAGGTGATGTATGTGGTGATCTCCTGGAATTGTTTCCTTTTAAATGGCTTTAACAGACCAAAATTCTCAGCCAGATAGTAGCTCTCTGCAAAGTTTGTGACTTCTCTTTCAAACAAATATCTCTGTACATCAACAGGAGTTCCTCTTAAAAATTGTTCAAGTAACATCAACTCTCTATACTCTTCCATGCACGTGACTCCAGCTGCTTTAATCCACTTATCATGAAGTTTAACAATACTATGGGTATACTCTACATATAATTGTTTATCACATTTACGAAACCTTCTAAATCGCAAACGATAATACTCAGGAGTAAGTTCATATATCTTAAGTATACTATCTTTGATAAAATCATAATCCTTGCACTCACTAGCATCCAAAGCTAGAAAGGCAGACCTAGCTTTTCCTACCAAAGCAGGTTGAATAATCACAGGCCAGACCTCTTTAGGCCAACTTAAACTTTGAGCTAACTTCACGAAAAGTGAAAAAAATTCATCAGGTTCTGACTCATCAAATTTAGGCACAATCTTAGTAAACTTACTTACATCAGGCATACCTTCGTCAATAAGAGAAATTTTACTTTTACTTCCACTCTTGAGGGCTTCTAACTTTAACTGATATTCTTTTTCTTCTCTATTTAACCTGTCTTGACGCTCAGTTCTTCCCTTTTTAACCTGTCCTGACGCTCAAGTTCCTCCCTTTTTGATCTGTCCTGACGTTCAAGTTCCTCTCTTTTCTCTTGCATACTGAATTTCTATTCTTCTTTTTACCTCCAAGACTGAACTACCTTCGTCACATAAATCAAAGGCCTCTTCCGAGAGAAATCCGTCATCGACTAACTTCGATATTACGTTACTCTTAACCTGAGACTTACGCCACGCTTTCGTTATGTCCTTTGTATCAAACTTATAGTGACTAGCGATCTCTAACCAATCATCCTTTCGCATCCGGTGCGAACTCAAATATCCACTCGTAGGATTTTCAAACAAACTCACTAATGTTAAAGGACTCCATAATTATCAACTTAATATACTAATTATCACTTAGAATAAACCTGCATCAAAAGGAAATAAATTTGACAATACGTCAATACGCATATAACAAATCTTGCACAACGATCATTATACAAACAATTACCGAGGGCTAACAAATTTCAATCCCGGACAGGCCCCCACTTGTTACGATCTGCTTCTAATACTCTTAAGTTATTAGATAGGGAAACGTAAATATTTTGCTTACCCAAGGCAATTATTCAAACACCGTTAAAAATTAATATAATTATTATTATTTAATAATTAATTAACATTACCGAAACCCAATAAACATTTACAGTAGAGAAATCACGGGATGCAATAATCCGAGTATTAACACTCTTTACACAAAGAAATACATAATATGTCAATAAACTCATTATAGCGAAAAAATACTAGAATAACTCGTACTCACTTAATACAGAGAAAACACTTCAGATGGCTAAGTCACGTACATAGAAGAATAATACAAGAGAATCAATACTTTACCCATATTAATAATATGACTTTGCACTCTTTCGTAATATTAGTTAGTATATTCCACTTATTGTCACTACAATTCCAGGAGACACACTGATACGTACGAAACTAAGTAGCCAAGTAAACTTTTGAAAGGATCAAAACAACAGAACTTTACACTTGACAGAAAACCAAGGAGGATAAATACAAAAACATCACACTTCCTGATCCAACTTACGCCGCCATCTATTGGTTGATCATCGCATCTCAAGCAAAAACTAATACAAATAAATAAAGTTGTAACAATACATACATCAAGCAACAAATGTCATTTAATATCTAATTCGCTCTACCTCGGAATTAATATATACGTTAACCGAAGGGGAATTTTTTAGTCGATAAGAGATTTGTCGGCTCACGGGCGCGAACCATCGAAACCAACAATGCATCCTGGATTTGTTGGTTTCGATGGCTCGCTCCAGTGAGCCGACAAATCTGTTATCGACTAAAAAATTCCCTTTCGGTTAACATCTATGAAAATATAATAATTCCGAGGTAGAGCGAATTATATATTAAAGGACATTTGTAGCTTGATGTATGTATATGAATCATGGTAATGTGATATGACATATATATATATATATATATATATATATATATATATATATATATATATATATATATATATATATATATATAACTGAAGGGGAAAAGAAAAAAAGGTGTTTTGCATTTAGTTAAAGGTACAGGAATTTTAGGATAGGGTAATTCTGACGTAGTTATGAAAATGAAAATGTAAATATGATCAATAATGTGCATGTTAAACATACAGAACAGTAATTTCTAATAAAATATAACCTATTTATTTTAATTTTCGTTGGTGAAACAACGCGCTATTTGAGCGTAGATTTTAGCACGCGCCCTGAGTAAGCTATTTCTTATGAATTAGTTCATTTATTCAACTCCAGACATATTCGTGAAGTATGAAGCCAGTGTCTACATTTCCTTTATGGAGAATTTAGAGAACACTTATTAAGGATATGAGCCCCCACTTCCCTTACTACCATATCTTAACTTAGGAAAACACCTGGATGTTTTTCCAGCAGGAATGTAAACAAATCAAGAGGTGTCTCATAAAAATTTAAAAAAATCGATATAAAGCAAAACTTGTCAAAGGTCATAAATATCTGCGACGAGATATAAGTAATCTTAATGGCAGGCGTTAAGAGATTTATGAACTTGCATTGAAGTGGTCACCATAGTTTATAAGGTGGGTCAGACACGGGCATATCGAGGAGTTGCTGGATGAAAGTAAAGTATAAAAAAAAAGGGGGGGGCGGGATTATGGAAACTTTCTAGACACTCTGAAGTCTGAAGTCTATAAATCAGTAGGTGGATATGTGTAACTGTGTTGTGCTTAAATGATTATGTACTACATAACATTGAATCATTATTTTGCAGCAAATTGACAGCTCCCCCCCCCCCCCACCCCCCCCCCCCCCCCCCCCCCCCCCCCCCCCCCCCTCCAGACCCATACCAGCAGTTACAGCAAAAAAAAAAAAAAAAAAAAAACCACTTTGAGGAAATCTGAGAAATTGTCTGATATATTAAACTTAAATTATTTTAGAAATCTAGGGTCTGTAGCTATTCCCGTAGCCTATAATCTTGTTCTCTCATAATTTTTATCTCTCTCTCTCTCTCTCTCTCTCTCTCTCTCTCTCTCTCTCTCTCTCTCTCTCTCTCTGCTGGGTGATATCCCTTGCCTCTGTCCAGAAGGGGTTTCAGCTGGATGTTCAAAGAAAGAAAAAAGTAAGGCCATAATTACCAAATTCTTTTGACATCACTCTAAGTATGTTGCCAGATTTTCGAGTCTGAATGTATCCGTAAAAGCAAGTGTCGTGAATTAATACAATATCATCGTTTTTCACATTGAAATCCATCCCAACTTAACTATAAATGGTCTGTATAGTGTCATGTGATCACATATGTTTTTATATATATATATATATATATATATATATGTATATATATATATATATATATATATAATATATACATATATATATGCGTGTGTGCGGCGTATTAGTTTCTTTAAAAACCATATGAAAAGTTGCCTTTTGCTATTGCAAGATGATCTCATGCAAAAGTACCTGTAACTCGTCAAATCGACAATGACGAAATCGTAGTAAATGTCCATATTTAAATAGTGTCGTGGCTAACCCAGAGACTACTTATGGACACACAATGATACGACTTTAGACGGTAAATACTTTAGTTAATCTTCGTAAATCTAAAGTCTAGAAGGAGAGGGTTTTCAATCATGCAAATATGATAAAAATAAACTCCTAAAAAAAAACGCTCGGATCTGATGTTATTTAAAGTTTCAGAGAACTCGCGCTTCTAATCTCGAAGTTGTATCTTTCGATTCTGATCCCATTTATAAACAAAACAAAAAAAATGACGCTATAATACCTGGATCTAGTACATAAATATATATGAGATTTTTCTTTGCTTACATCGTCGTAACTTTGATTTATTACGCGTCTCGCCTCGTGATAGTTATCAGCTATTTAAAATATCAAACACCACCTACTTTTTCAGATGATAAATAACCGTCAAGATTTAGGGATGTCTCGACGAACTCGCACACACACAACACACACACACACACACTTTACACAGACCCACACACATACACACACACACACACACACACACACACACAAGGAATCGGTGATCTTGAAACCAGGCGAGGGCGTAATCCTCGAAAAACTGGCTAATCTGCGTGGAGGGTAGACTGTCAGATGTTTTGTAAGCCATAACCTTCAACATGAAGATAGCGACTATAGTTAAAAGGACTGAAGAGAGAGTAATCTAATCTTGTATGCACGATTTCTTAGGATTAGAGCTTAAAGAGGTCTGCGTATGCGTCTTTTCTCGAGTGGTTAGACAAACAAGACTTGGTCGATTCGAATTTGAGAACCCTCCTCCTCCTCCTCCTCCTCCTTCACTACCCTAGACCACTATAGTAGGTCTAGCTCCTCCCAAACTGCTCGTACAGTATACGATCCGTAATTATCACTGACAATATTTTCATGCTATGGGATCAAGCTAAAACTCGAACCTCTCTCTCGAGCTTCTAGAGGCAAAATAATCTGGGCTCAAGTCTTGGATCAACTTTTTTTTTTTTCAGCAAATGAAACTCCTTCGATGAGAAGCCTCTTTCAGATAACAGGTTTTTTTTTAGAAGGCGGTTGGTCAGTGAGGTTGTTGTAATTGCATGCGCGCAAAATTCCGTATATATATATATATATATAATATATATATATATATATATATACCTATATATATATATATATATATATATATATATATATATATATATATATATATATATATATATATATATATATATATATATATATACATATATATTATATATATGTATATATATATATATATATATATATATATATATATATATATATATTCTATATATATATATATATATATCTAGCACCAATCAGTTGCTTCGTTCGAATGATCTGGTGTACTGCAAACAGGGTCCTATCTGTTTACTTTTGTTCGCTTCTCTCGTGAACGTCCTGAACCTAAGTATTCAGGTTTTTAAATTCATTTCTCTAACAAGATCAGCAGGCAAATGTGACGTCCCTCATTAAGATTATAGCAATTAATATCCAATGACCAAGTTCATCTTGTGATTTTAATCACGCAATGATAAGTGATATATATATATATATATATATATATATATATATATATATATATATATATATATATATGAAGATAAAAAGCCCATAAAAACACTATTTTAACGTGATCAGGAGCACAGAAGGAAGTGCTCGAATTATATGGTTGCAACGTTAAAATATTGTTTGACGGGCCTTATATCTTCTATATATATTTATATATATATATATATATATATATATATATATATATATATATATATATATATATATATATATATATATATACAAACACTCCGTCTTGTTAATCTGTCGTGAAATCCTATTAAAGCAATAAGTTCAATATCCTAACTACGATTTACTAAATGTAGAACCCCACTACACAAACGAGGGGCGTCTCCGCTCCCCTCCCCCCTCCCCTCCCCACCCCCCTCCCAAAAATCATCCCTTTACTCTGCCTCGTTGAACCTTTGTTTAGAATCATCCCGGTATCATACCGATCTGACAAGGGCTCGCTGGGTTTCTTTTTTTCTTTTTTTTTTTATAATCGAACTTTCTCTCTATCTCCTTTTTTTTTCTTTTACTCACATTGGGTGGTTTTTCAGCTCACTTCTTTAATCTCCCTTTTACACCTGTCTACTTGTAACATCAGCGAGAGGAGGAGGAGGAGGAGGTTGCTAAGTAACTTTTTACTGGGAGGTCTGTCTTGCTTTTGTGTTCCGTCCCGGAGAGGCTGTGTGAGTGTGTGTGACCCAGGGGGTGGGGGTGGGGGTGGGGGGGGGCCTCTGCCCCGAGTGGGTGGGTGGGTGGGTCTGGAAGGAAGGTGGTTGTGGGCCTCTCTTGGAGGAGGACTGGTAAGGGTCCTAGTTTTTCATTTGATGGTTACGCAACGACTGTGGTAATTGCCAGTCCGGAGTGTGTCTGCATGTATCTCGTAGCCAGGAGGCAATAACCAATAGCTACCTGGGAGCCGAAGAGATCAGGTCTCGTGCTGCCTTCGTTCGCTCGAGGAGGTTCGCTGCCTGACGGCTGAAAGGGGACAGATATGTAAACGTTTTAGCAAAAAAAAAAAAATAAGAAAAAAAATTTTTAAAGACCGTGGAAAATTTCTTTTACAATGTTCATTGTAAAATTATATCAGAACAATTCTTGGTATTCAGGAATCTTATATTTTATTTATTTATACGTTACTTAATCTTTCGTAATTTTTACCGACTTCTGTTGGCTATTATTATTAATATAAATATATATTTCGGTACTTCAGAAAAGAAACATAAGACGACCTAAATTGAATGGATTCATTCTCACATTGAGTTCTACATAGTAAATAAAAATTCTTGCAAAGCAAGTATCAATGAATTTTACATTGTTCTCAAAGTGTATGAATACAATTTTTTCTAATTTAAAAAAATAAACCCCAAAAGTTTCTAAAGCAGGAAGGTAAAGAGGAACAAAAATTTTATGAGATGTTTCTTCTCTTTGGGTGATCAGAAATTTACGACTCAGTATTAAGAGAGCTAAACAATTTTCATTATTTAAGGAATGAAAGACGCCTTAATAATGAACGTTGAAACATAAAGCAATTTTGGCGCAGTGCCAAGAATCCTGAAAAATTTTGGGTCGTCTATATAACCCTTCATCTACATAAGATAAATCAA
>NC_087221.1:46390564-46393064 GCF_015104395.2 Macrobrachium nipponense
TGATACTAATTTGACACTTCCAGAAGTAGTGTAGTAGATGTTCGTGCATATGATCTCTCTCTCTCTCTCTCTCTCTCTCTCTCTCTCTCTCTCTCTCTCTCTTAGTTATTTATTTTTTTTTTTGCTACTTGAAAAAAGTAGCAGTCTGGTCCGAAACAGGCACATTTTGTCCTGCTCAGAGATCCTGCATGAATCCTATCACCTCCAGCTTAGTCATTAATGTAGTGTCCTGTAGGATAGGGCATCAGTCACCCAATTGCAAGGCTTTATCAAATGAAGTTGCATTTGCTCTCTGCAATATCAGCAGAGAGAAGATGGACAGGAAATTTGGGAATTAACGTCACCTTTTTAATCGTCTTCGTAAATCTAATAACTCCCAAGTAATAATAAAACAAGAAGACTTGAAGGTTACAAGGACTGAATATCACAAAGATCTAAAATCACTATTATGTAATACTCGTACAAGGGGCTAGGTAGATATCAGGAAACAGAACTTCAAATATCTTCATATCTTCCCTTTGGACGAGTTTACATCACACCAAACCATCTAATTCGTTAATTACCCCAATACGCAAGTGTGTCCCAGAGACGAGGAGAACATAATAATAAAAAAAAGAACAATTCATGAGATATTCTGAAAACTCGAACAGACATTGCATCCCTAGTCCCCGTCAACTCCGTTTAGGCTAACGACTCCCCAACGTAATAGCGATCGCTTCTAACAAATATCAAAGTGTCGTTTCCGATTGGGTAATCGCGTTCGATCTACGGCGAGATGTTTGAGGACCATAGCGGAGGGGAACCAACCACATCTCTGTTGCCCCAACTGTTTTGTATGGGAAACATGCATCCTGCGGTCTCTTGTCGCTTCACTTCTAATGAGCGTCTCTGCTCTTATGGGGTGAAAGTGGGTCTCGGATGAATCCTTCATAATGTAGGGTTTTCTGTTTTTTTTTACTGAAACCTTCCTCAAAGTTGTTATCTTTTTTTTTTTGTCTTACTAAAACGTTCTACAAGGGTTCGTTTTTACTGAAACCTTCTTCAAGTTTCTTTTTTTTACTGAAACCTTCCTCAAGGTTTTTTTTTTTTACTGAAACCTTCCACAAGGGTTTTTTTTTTTTACTGAAACCTTTCTCAAGGTTTTCTTTTTACTGAAACCTTCGTCAAGGTTTTTATTTACTGAAACGTTCCTCAAGGTTTTTTTTTTTACTGAAACCTTCCTCAAGGGTTTTCTTTTTACTGAAACCTTCCTCAAGTTTTTTTTTTTTGTTTTTTTACTGAAACCTTCCTCAAGGTTTTTTTCTACTGAAACCTTCCTCAAGGTTTTTTTTACTGAAACCTTCCTCAAGGGTTTTTTTTTTTTTTTTTTTTGGGTGGGGGAAAGGGGGTCTAGCTCTAACCCTCTGTGTCAGTCCTACATTTTTTTCGGTAAGTGTTTACCTACGGGGCAAAAGTTTTTGGGGGCAATTGATGCACTCAACAATGTCTAACGCAGAAATAGGGCATCCTTTATTTCACTAAAACCTACCTTAGCTTTTTTCTGGTCTAGCTGCAACCTTCTCTGTCAAATCCCTTTATTTTTTCAATCCGTCTTTTTTTACGTTTTTTTTTTTTTTTCTCTCTCCGTCTTGACTCGTTGATAGTGCAAAAACTTCGGACAGCTGATCCGGAATTCAACCTTTTACGCAGAAAAAGTGCATTCGTTATCTTACTGAATAATACAATTATGTAAATACGATTGATAATTATGATTTACTACTATTTTTCATGGTTATGAAGATTTTAAATTCAAAGTAAGTTTTACGGATGCGTTTGTAATTCTGTTATTATTATTATTATTATTATTATTATTATTATTATTATTATTATTATTATTATTATTAATTATTATTATTTATTATTTTATTATTATTTATTATTATTTATTTTATTTTATTTTTTTTTTTTTTTTTGCTCTATCACAGTCCTCCAATTCGACTGGGGGGTGGTATTTATAGTGTGGGGTTCCGGGCGGGGTTGCATCCTGCCTCCTTAGGAGTCCATCACTTTTCTTACTATGTGCGCTGTTTCTAGGATCACACTCTTCTGCATGAGTCCTGGAGCTACTTCAGCCTCTAGTTTTTCTAGATTCCTTTTCAGGGATCTTGGGATCATTCCTAGTGCTCCTATGATTATGGGTACGATTTCCACTGGCATATCCCATATCCTTCTTATTTCTATTTTCAGATCTTGATACTTATCCATTTTTTCTCTCTCTTTCTCTTCAACTCTGGTGTCCCATGATATTGCGACATCAATGAGTGATACTTTCTTCTTGATTTTGACAATCAGCGTCACGTCTGGTCTATTTGAACCTATCACCCTATCTGTTCTGATACCATAGTCCCAGAGGATCTTTGCCTGATCGCTTTCTATCACTCCCTCAGGTTGGTGTTACCACTTATTACTGCAAGGCAGCTGATGTTTCTTGCACAGGCTCCAGTGGAGGGCTTTTGCCACT
>NC_087221.1:46398064-46418064 GCF_015104395.2 Macrobrachium nipponense
GCTTTCTTTCTCTGTCTCCATAATTTATTGATTCAAATTTATCAGAGTTAAATACCATCCTATTTACCTCTGCCCAATCATATATCTTTGTTAAGGTCTCTTTGTAGAGCGTTCCTATCTTCATCACAAGTAATTTCTCTACTTATTCTTGTGTCATCTGCGAAACTACTCACTACCGAATCCTTAACATTATTGTCTATGTCTTCAATCATAATAACAAACAGTATTGCAGCTAACACCGACCTTGCGGCACACCGGATATTACCTTGGCTTCATCCGATTTCTCGTCGTTTGCAATAACTATCTGTTTTCTGTTGTGTAAAAATTCTTTTAACCATCTTCTACTTTATCCACGATATTGTGTTTTCTAATTTTCTTCGCTAATATATATTGGTCTACTTTATCAAAAGCTTTTGCAAAGTCTAAATAAACCATCTGTTCATTTCCGCTTTTCATATTTTTGAATATGTTTCACGGTGGACTAACAGTTGGGTTTGTGTACTTTTTCCGGGTACGAAACCATGTTGTCCTTTATTAAAACAAATTATTTTGTTATTAAATGTTCATAATATTTTTCTTCATTACCCTTTCATACACTTTCATTATATGTGATGTTAGACTCACAGGCCTATAATTACTTGCCTCTAGTTCTTGATCCACTTTTGAAAGTAGGGGTAATATACGCTAATTTGTGCTCATCATATATCTTGCCTGTATCTACACTTTGTCTTAATAATATTGCAAGTGGCTTTGCGATAGAATGAACTACTTTCTTTAACAAAATAGCAGGAATTCCATCAGGGCCCTGCAGCAGCTCCATTTTTAATTTCATTAATAGCCTGCACAATATCAGCTTCATTAATATCTATGTCAGCTCTAAATATCACTATTTTCATCCTTACTTCTATATCATTATCTTCATTATCTATTCTAGGGGTGAATTCTCTCTTATATCGTTCTGCCAGTATGTTGCAAATTTCCTTTTTTCATTCGTTAATCTTCCCTTCAATTCTCAGAGGGCCTATTTTCTATTCTTCTTTTATTCATCTTCTTCGCATATGAGTATAATAGTTTTGGGGTTTTGCGCTTGATATTTAATAGGGTTTTTTCTTCCAAGTCCCGTTTTTCATTTTCTTTTGATTGTATAATCTTTTTTCTGCATTTTCTATCTTACTTTTAGTTCTATAACTTTCCATGCATTTTTTTCTTTTGCAAGACCTTTTTTCCACTTCTGATTTTCTGGAACAAGATTCTTTCTGTCTCTGGTATGCATGAATGATGTTTACTTTTCTTCTTCGGTATATATTTTTCCACTATTATCTCCAATATTTTATATAATATCTCCGTATTTACCCTTATGTCATCACTTACGAAAATGTTATCCCAATCAATGTTTTTGTTTTAATTCTTCATTAATTTCTGACCATTTTATATTTTACTGTAGAAGTTGTATTTTCCATAATCCTTCCCACTTTTTTCATTTCTTGCTTATCTCTATTTTCACTTGCTTTGGAATGAACTGTTAATTCTATGACATTATGTCTGAAATACTCGCATTATAAACTATTATTTCTTTAACATAATTCATCTCGTTCACAAATACTAGGTCTAAAGTATTTTCCTTTCTTGTTGGCAGGTGATTTGTTGTTGAATGTTGTATTCTAGTAGCATATCTAATAGCTTTTCAAATTGCCTCTATCTTCTGCACTACTATTACTCTCTTTTTATATGTATAAGTACAACCACAATCTCCTATTCGTTCTTTCCATCTACGAAAGGAAAGTTGAAGTCACCAGATAGGAGAATATGTCCAGTCCAAATTGTCTACATATATCATCCAAATTCATTTTTCAATTATTAAGTCAAACTCTTTAGTATTAGGAGGTCTATATATTACTATGTTCATCAATTTTTCAGATTCAAATTCACCGCTATTAGTTCACATTCTGAGTTACTATATTTCTCATATATTTTTTTTTTGTTTTTTGTCTTTCCCATATTGCTTTGGTTCCCCCTTGATTCCTATTTCTATCTGATCTATAGTTTAGACCCTTTTATTTGATCATCATTCCCAGTCTCTTGAATACCAGGTTTCACTTATATTCATTATATCTATTTTCTTTTCATTTTGGGTTAGTTCTTCTAAGTAGTACTCTATTTTTCTTTTTGAGTTACTCGTAACTAAACCTGCGCATTCATCACTATGATGGTTTGCGTGTTTTTCTCCTTCATTTAATACTGATAGTAATAGGATTTTCCCATGTCCTCTTTCCTGTTCTGGTATGTTGTTCTTTTTTTCATTTCCAGAAATTCTGACATTAAAAAAATCCAACTTTTCCATAATATTGATCTTCCTTCATCATAATTATTAATTTTGTGTCTGAATCTGCAATTTTCTCCGTTTTCTGCAATATCCTCTTGCATAATAAATACAGTTATTATCTCTTGAGTAGAATTTCGGAGCTGATGCTTTGAAATTCTTTGCTGACACCTCTGCATATCTCATTGGTGGTTTGCTTTTCTCTTTTAGCTGATATTCTTGATTTCTCTCTTTATTTGTTTCTTTCTTATTTTGGATTTTATTACTTGGTATTGGTTATTTATTTGATTTATGATTCATGGCTACAGGGTGCATATATTTGCATTTTTTGTCGAACTTACATCCTTTTCCTTCTTTTAGGTTTTTACATATTTTGGATGCAGATCTCTGCAATCATCCCCATATCCATTCTAAGTATGCACATTTACCATATATTTCATAGTTTTGACATATCTTAGGATGTTTGTAGTAACATCTTTCTCCAAATCTGCAATTCCCTCTTTTCAAAAGGTTGCAGATTTTGTCTTTCTTGTCTATTTTTTCCTCTTTCCCGTCATTGTATAGATCTGGGTAGAGCCTCTTCGGGAGTTGCTTTTCTGTTGTCATATCGTAATTTTTTATTTCTTCATAGGTATGCTGCTTTATTGCCTCATATGTAGTATCAATGAGTATCTCTGCATCCATACTTTTATCTTGTTCTTTGTTTTCCTTATTTTTTCTGTCATTTCATTTTTGTTTACTTCTCTTCCGTTTTCCTTTTCTTCTTCTTTTTCTTCTTCTTCTTCCTCTTCCTCTTCTTCTTCATCCTCAACTATTTGTACATTCAATCTTGATTTAATAACATTGTCTATCCATGATAGACATGTTGAACAAAAAATTATTGTATCTTTTCTCAAATCTCTTGTATTACCTCAGCACACTGTGGATGGGTCGGAATGTTGCATGCAGCACATTTTCTGATTAGGTTTTGTGGATTGACTATGCTATACCAAACCTTACACAGTTTGCATGCTTTTGGCATTCTTTTTCCTAATGCATCAATTAGTATATTCACAAGATTCACCTTATTCATTTTCTTTGTCGGAATATGTTGGTTTATGTAATATTTTCTTTATGAGTCTCTTGACCACTTGGATTTTATTTTGGAACTTCTTCAATTATTTTCAAGATGTTTTCATTAGATTTGTTCCAGTTTGAAGGATTATATCCTTCTAATATATCCTAATGAATGCATTTTTGTATCTTTTTGGTTAGGAATGTTGCTTGATTTCATAGATGAGAAATGCCAGTTCCCTTCCTGCTACCTCATTCGTATTGCGGAATTGCTAGACACGCCAAATTACGCCACCTTTTCCCCGCAGTTGGAACTTACTGCCATCTTTGTTTCTGATTTCGTAGAGTATTAACACTGCTAAACTAACTTAGAAGAAGACGCTTTATCCGCGGGTACGTCTCACCAAGCAAGATGGCTACTACGAGGAGAGAGAGAAGAAGAGAGAGAGGAGGCGGAATTTGTTCTGTCTCTCAGAAAACAACTCATACACTAGGAATGCCGATAGAGAGAGAGAAGAGAAGGAGAGTTGAGAGACGATGAGGAGAGAATGGAGAGAGAGAGACTAGTGACATAACGGAGTGTCAGATTAAAGAGAGAATCGCCGTAGGGGATTTTTGTTGTGCGCCTTGAAAAGCGCGAGCCCGCGCGCGCGCGTCCTGATGGCCTAATTGCGCGCCGGAGCTATGATATCGCTTTTATTGACATTGAATGTCACATTACTTTCATACGGGGCTTACAATTATTGAATTTAAGCGCGTCTCAGGTGGCCGTTATCCACACGAAAACTGGTAATGGAACTGCTCTTGTGGTCGATAGGGGGCTTCCAAGGGCTTTTGCGTTGCATTGCAGGCTTTTTCTGGGTATATGTGGGTGCTCCTCAATGCCAACATAATTGTCGCATGTGATGAGGGGAACAGTAAAACTTAAATGAATTTTTTTTTTTTTTTATGAAAAGAAAACTCTGCCCACTACTATTTTTTTATTTGTTTTTCATATTTCAAACTACTATTTTAAAACTGGGTCTTATTTTTTTTTCTGATGAAAAGAAAACTCTGCCAACTGCTATTTTTTTTTTCATATTTCAAACCTCTATTTTAAAACTGTCTTAATTTTATTCATTTTTAAAAAATTTTATGAAAAGAAAACTGCCAACTACTAGTTTTTTTTTTCAAACGTCTATTTTATAACAGGGTCTTAATTTTATTTATTTATTTTTATTTTTTGATGAAAAGAAAACTGCCAGCTGCTATTTTTTTTCATATTTCTAACCTCTGTTTTAAAAATTAGGTCTTAAAGCATATCAACATAAGCATTTCAATTCTTATCGACGCAAAAAAAAAAAAACACTTGAAGCTAATAGATCATTCGTTTTTTTATGCAAAGGAAACTCTGCCAACTGCAATCCATATTTTCACCAACCTTCAGTTTTTTTACTGTCAAAGGTTTCTCTGTTTTTCCAACTGCAATTTTTTCTTCCATTTTATTTTCAAACCTCAGTTTTAAAAACTTGGTCTTATTGACGCAAAAATAGATGGCAGTCTTAGCATCAGTTTGGTGATGAAACATTTAAAGCATATAGATCATTCGTTTTTTTTTATGAAAAGAAAAAACAGCCAACTGCTATATTTTTTGTTTTTCATATTTCCAACTTCTATTTTAAAACTAGGTCTTCAAGCATGTTAACATAAGCATTTAATTTCTTGTCGACGCAAAAAATTGGTAATCTTAGCATAAGTTAGGTAATCAAATATATTGAATCCCCTATATCATTGCATTAGTAATTTAAAAACCATCCTTGTCACATAATTGATAACTCTTGTGAATGAGATATGATCGGTAACAATTTGGGTGATATTCATATATTTATTCAACGGTGAACAAGAGGAAAAGGAAAACCATCTATTCAAGAAATTAGAAACGTGTGCGGTAGACTACATGTTGCACGGTATTATTAGATACTTTTGAAACTGTTTTATAATTGGACTCTCCGTCTTTGTAGGCATAAACGAGAGACCTCAGAAATTTATTTACGAATGATCGAAGTCATATACGTTTTGTACCTCAAGTTCGAATGGCTTCCCTCATTAGTGGAACAAAGTTTCCGTCTGAGGAGAACAACAAGGCAATTTTGGCAGTTACTGAAATTACCTTTGGTTGTTCCAAGCAAGGGCTAGAAATTTCTCTCTCTCTCTCTCTCTCTCTCTCTCTCTCTCTCTCTCTCTCTATGTGTGTGTTTGTGTGTGTGTGTGTTTATGTGTGTAATGTGTGTGTATGTGCTGTTCCGAGACTAGAAATTCACCTCTCTCTCTCTCTCTCTCTCTCTCTCCTCTCTCTCTCTCTCTCTGGTGGTGTGTGTGTATGTGTGTGTATGTGCTTTTCCGAGACTAGAAATTCACCTCTCTCTCTCTCTCTCTCTCTCTCTCTCTCTCTCTCTTTTGGTGGGCTTGTGTGTGTGCGTTTAGTACCTTAACTCTAGTTTATGATACAGGGTCTTGGGTATTCCGTCATAATAAAATTTATATTGAAAGGAAGTTTAAAAAGATTTTTAATAAAGTATTACGTTCAGTCAAAAAACAGCGATCTCACGTACACATATGTACAAAAAATATGCATACACACACGCACACCACTACGTGCACATATGCCTATGTGCATGAATGTGTTTGTTTACGTATGTTCACGCGTTTGTGTGAGGCTTTAAACATTCTTTTCCCGTGGGTCCATTTTCTAAAACAACAAAGCTACCCTCAGATTTCACTCTCTCTCTCTCTCTCTCTCTCTCTCTCTAAAAAAAAAAAATTAAAATACAAAATAAATAAAAACAGAAAGGTCTTGTGTCTTGCGCATGTCAACTAGTCTTCCAGGTAAGCATCAGAAACGCCGGACTAGATAGACCGCGACATAAGGACCCGTCTCCCGAAAATAATAAGTATATACGAGAGTTTAACGAAGGAGATAAGGGCACGGTAGTTGAACGAAGGCGACACAGACACTTTTGATAACTGGACGGCAAGGCTGCTTGTTCCCGATAAAGAGGTTGCTGTGGTTTTTACCGTTAAAGTATGGGAGCCTTTTTTTTTTTGTGGGGGGAGGGGGCGCGGGGAGGGGAGGGGGAGGGGGAGGGGTGGCGCTGATGATGCTGGCGATAATGTAGGCAATTATGAAGCTGCTTCGATGTGATGGCGTTAATGATGTGCTTGATTGACGTGGATGCGGCGAAACTCGGGGACTTTTGAACATCGTGAGGAATCGTAAATCTCTCTCTCTCTCTCTCTCTCTCTCTCTCTCTTCTAAGACTGAGATGTCGCCACTTGGACTTGAAATATTTGGAGAATTGTAAATGAAACGCAAAGATACTTTTGCTTGTGGACGTGATTGCTTATAAAGGGAGTCTTCGTACCTTTCAATTACCTAAGGAGCCGTTATATATGCTTCCTTCAGACTTACGCTGACAGATAAACTAATACAGAATCTTAAGGTCACAAAATGCCTGAATAATGACCTATAAAGTGGGAAATTCTTTTGTATTTTACTGTACTCGAAGAACCAAGTTATGTACTTCGTCTAGAACTACAGGTTTGTGGTCACAAAATACCTTACGACCTAGCGAAAGATTTCCTTCCTTAATCTGTAGCCAATATACGACTGACGCGTACCCTTGCTGAAAGCAGGAAGGCAACGCCTTACGATAACAAAATGAAAAGAAGAGAAAGCAAGCAGCTCTTACGTTACGTAACAGACATCTCTTGTTGTTGTGTCGTTTGTGACTTGAAAAAAAAAAAATGTCGCAGGTTTTGAACATCGAGCAGAGGGACGTCTTTTCAGATACCGGCTTAAGACAGGAGAGTGTCTGGGTACTATTTTGAGTCAGAAATGCGACGTTTGCGAAGTGAGGCTTGTGTTTAGTATTCGGGAAACTCAGCGAAATTAAAATGGTGACATCCGAGATGACTGTACATTCATTTTCTTTTCTGTGACGCCGAGACTTGTTCACTTGTATGCTATCAAATATTTCTGCGTGAGATTATCTTGAAAGACAATTCTAACGATGTATTTTGCTTGCAAAAAAAACTATACGTACCAGGAAGTAAAAATGTAAATATGAAATACGTAATGTTATAATTTTTATTGTATGCCATACCATACCATACCGAAGTAATGTTCGCGTAGCAACTGCTATTGTTAGGAAATTACAACGTAATAGGTATTTGTGCCCATTTTTTATGACTTTCTTACACACCTAATTCGTGAAATATCTTGCTATATAGGCACCCACCTCATTTATTTTGCCTCAGGTCATAGGAGACCAACAACATCAACAACAACAGCATCAACAACATCACCAACAACTATACAACATTGGCAACAACTATAAGAAAGTACATATGTGGTCTGAGTCACCACACAGGTTTGTGAACAGAATGCCAAGCTTGCCTCTTAGTGTCGGTCTGACTCCAAATGTATCATGTCTGCTTATCTTGTACATTTCTCATTTCTTTGAATGGTGTACTCTTTTTGAATTAATATTTTCCTTTATTAAAGAAAAAGGACATACTTTACGATTGTTGTCTTTGCAACGTATGTTGAGTAGGTTTGTGGATTTTGCATATACATTTACGTACATATACATATATATGTATGTATGTATGTATGTTACTTATATGTATATATGTGTATATATATGTATATGTGTATACATATATCATATAATATATATATATATATATATATATATATATATATATATATGTATATATGTGTGTGTGTGTGTATGTATACACATATATTGCAACAGGGGTTCCAGCAAGACAACAGCTTACATGATCAGTTTATTAGAGAGACGTTTCGTGCCCCAAAACATTGGCACATCATCAGTCTGGAATAAGAATTTATTCTTTTTAAAAACAGTAAAACAAAGTAAAAGGTACAATCCAAAAATATGAATTATTGAAAGAAGCTTATAAGTATTAAAAGACTACCTATCAGTTCAGAGAATAAGAGCAGAATGACTAGAAACGTGAGGACCGACCAAACTACACTTCAGGCCAACGAAAGGGGAGTGGCAGAGACGTAATTGTTTAAATTAGGCGATAGGTGTTTAATGTAAAGTGACTCAAGTGTTGTTAGAAAGGATGCTTGGGTTGTTGAGGTAAGGATAGAAAATTTGTGTTTTCCATAGGAATCTTGCATTTTGAGGTATGTGTTCGAATACTCGAGAGTTCGGGATTCGATATCCTGGATCCCGTCCTATAGCTGAGTCCCATGTGACTATAATAACGGACTTGCAACAATCTCCGTGTTGAGCCAATATAAGTACCAAGGCATCTTGGGCATTCATATTTATAGATTACATTGGACAACATAAAATCTTGAAGCTTATCCTTGTAATTGAAGAGGCTACCTATCTTTTTTGGATTTACAGGGATTAGGTTTCTTAAGACTAATCCTAATCCCTGTAAATCCAAAAAAGATAGGTAGCCTCTTCAATTACAAGGATAAGCTTCAAGATTTTATGTGTCCAATGTAATCTATAAATATTGAATGCCCAAGATGCCTTGGTACTTATATTGGCCCTCAACACGGAGATTGTTTGCAAGTCCGTATTTATAGCCACCATGGGACTCAGCTATAGGACGGGATCCGATAATCGAATCCCGAACTCTCGAGTATTCGAACACATACCTCAAAATGCAAGATTCCTATGGAAAAAAACCAAAAAAAACACATTTTTCTATTCCTTACTCCAACAACCCAAGCATCCTTTCTAACTACACTTGAGTCACTTTACATTAAACACCTATCGCCTAATTTAAACAATTACGTCTCTGCCACTCCCCTTACGTTGGCTTGAAGTGTAGTTTGGTCGTCCTCACGTTTCTAGTCATTCTGCTCTTGTTCTCTGAACTGATAGGTAGTCTTTTTAATACGTATAAGCTTCTTTCAATAATTCATATTTTTGGATTGCACCTTTTACTTTATTTTTACTGTTTTTAAAAAGAATAAATTTTTATTCCAGACTGATGATGTGCCAATGTTTTGGGGCACGAAACGTCTCTAATAAACTGATCATGTAAGCTGTTGTCTTGCTGGAACCCATGTTGGAATGTGTAGCTGTCTGCCCGCTGTCATTGTATACACACCACACACACACACACACACACACACACACACACATATTATATATATATATATATATATATATATATATATATATATATACACATATGTATATACGTAAACATATTATATACATATATATATATATATAAATATATATATATATATATATATATATATATATTCTATATACATATATATATATACATATATATATACATATATATATATATATATATATATATATATAGTATCATATATATATACATACACTCATCAATTCAGAAATATGCTTGTTTATAAAAACCCTCATTCTGCCTCGGGAATTATTCGTCCATGCACGTCCCCCAGATTCCATCATCTCTCCCGTCTCATAAACCCGTCATGTTCCTCACTTTTTGCTGTCAAAACAAGAAGTAAAGTAAACTGTTACTCTGCCATTGTTCCCTAACCTACCCTACCCACCCTCCCTCCCTCTCTCTCTCTCTCTCTCTCTCTCTCTCTCTCTTTAATCTGGAGAATGATAAGGCGAAAAGAAATCAAGAGAAACTGACTTGGTGTTGATTAATTATCTCTCTCTCTCTCTCTCTCTCTCTCTCTCTCTCTCTCATATATATATATGTATATATATATATATATATATATATATATATATATATATATATATATATCGTATATATATATGTATATATGTATATATATATATATATATATATATATATATATATATATTGTATAGTATATATATATACATATATATATATATATATATATATATATATATATCTATATATATAATCTGGAGAATGAGACGAAAGAAATCAAGAGAAAGAAACTGACTTGGTGTTGATTAATTCTCTCTCTCTCTCTCTCTCTCTCTCTCTCTCTCTCTCTCTCTCTCTCTCTCTCTCTCTCTCTGTAATCTGGACATTAATAAGACAAAAAAATCGAGAGAAGTAAGCTAATTTGGTGTTGATGTATTTTGCGTTATTTGTTTGAGCTGACTCAGTAAAAAAAATATAATGAACAAATTGCATTATACTTTGCAAGTAGGAAAAATAGACATTATTAAATATTCAGAATATCTAGAGGTGAAAAACAGTCCTAGAGCACGTTACACTCCACGCATGTAACTTTTTTACGACAGCGAAACCTCATATTTGGCTACTAGCGAATGGCCAAGATAATAATCCAGAACTAATTTCGTAAAGAGGTCTTAACTCTCTGATTTATCTGCAATAAGTTCAAACAACGTTCGCGCGGATGGCTATCTGGGCTCCATAATTGAATTACGCATTCTCCTCACTTAGCTAAAAATGATGGTTTGAGATGGACGTTCGTCCGTTGAATCAAATTTAATTGCCAGGTTACTTATATGAGTCTGAAAATTACAGGAAGGCTCCTGGCATTCAATTATGAAATAATAAAGGGGTTAGGTATAGGGAGGCCTAGTCACACACAGGCCAGCTGAGAAAACGTAACCCAGTGATCAGGAGTGGAAACAGGAGAATTTTTCTGGTGTTGAATATTTATGCTTACATTTATTACGTCTGGATTAAATTGATAGTGTTTGAATTTTCTAGGCTTTGCTTTATAGATTAGGTAATGGGTGTTCATATTTGTAGATGATTCAAAACGTTACTTTAGGTTAGAAATGGGTGCCTAAGCTAGGGCATCTGTCTGCAGTCACGGTCGTATTTTTAATAAGAATAAAAAATAAAAAAAAACTCCTAGTAGCACGAGTCTTCAAATGGAGAAACAAACCCACAGTTATTTATGGGCACATATATTTAAGTATAAGTCTGTTACACAGACCTCTCTGTAAATTTATTTTCAAAACATACGCAGCCATACATTCCTTACACAACTGCGCATTTGTTTCTCCAAGAATTGAATTGTTATGGATGATAATAAGTTAACAAATCTTCTGTTATAAGCATCCCAAGGATGGTTATTAACCTAGCTCTGTGTACACCCACCAAATGCCAAAGACAGGACAATTAAGCTGCAAAATTCCACACACTTTCCTGGGATTCACTTGCCTTCGCAGATAATAGACCAATCATTAACATAATTGCCTTGTCCAAGTTAGAAGACGACCACTGATGCTACATCTCGCATATCCCACTTAATGTACGACCGTAGTTATTTAAAGTTTTACGAGGAAGTACCAAAGATATTCATTGTTCGCCCGTAAATTTTGAACCGGAGAATTTCATTGGAATTGATGGCGTTTTCTCGTATTCAAGAGATCTGTGATTATCGTCGTTTATTGAAGGGGCAGGTAAACACTTCGTAGCAGAGATTTTAAGTCACGCTGATAGACAAAACTAGTAGTTTTCAAACTTAACAAAACTGGGTATGTTCTCTCGTTTAAAGGAACAAAACTCTGAAAAAAACCGCGTTCAGATAATCTAACATAATCCTCTCTCCTTATCGGTACGAGACTCCGGGCGGTGGCTGAAAGACTTTAACCTTTGTTGATAAAGCAAGTGCCTCAGTTAACCTGCAGATGTCTCTCTCCATCTCTCCAAGAAGACAAATATGTTAGCAAGTCGACATCTTAATGGTATTTGCGTCTGCGCGAAGATTATTGCTTTATTTACGCAGTATTCTTAAGTTACTAAATTCCCTGTAACTAACCGCTCTCTTGACTGTGATTAAACAAATCCAGCGTACGTTGGTTTCTTTTAATTAGGTGTACAAGAAGTTTTCTTTCAATCTCACTTACACACAGGACACGCAGAGTTTATTACGATATCTGAAACGAAAGCAGACATGGCTGTTGTCTTGTATTTTTCACTATCTCTGTAGTCAGGAAAACTGTATAGATACAGTAATGTGATACATGATGGAACCCTTATTTGTCATGAAATGCGATTTCACTTATTCATTTTTTTACTTCACCGGTATAAATCCATATAGATTTAATATTACTGACAGAGAAATGGTGGGGAAATACTCTCTTATGGATTTCTAAATTGGGACATTTTACTATATTACCAAATGCTACACCAGTATAAATATAAAGCTCACATGTACTCGAATACACAAATAAATGACAAACAAACAGAGGTAGATACGACATTCAAAGCTACAGGGACAATCTCAAGCTAGCAGAAATTCTGCTTGATTCTTTTTGACTCCTTTTAAACTTTTGACTTCTGATTTGATGTGACAGAAGAGCGCAGATGACATCTCGACAAATCCTTCACTAAGAAATCTTTTGTGATATTCTCGTTTTACACTTCACGTCAGGTTAGTTTGAACAAAGTCATTTTTATAAATGTTGATCAGATATTCGTATGAAACTTTCTAACTCAAAACTTGTGAGTGGCTTGTGTTCTCGACACACACAGAGAGAGAGAGAGAGAGAGAGAGAGAGAGAGAGAGAGAGAGAGAGAGAGAGAGAGATAAAGAGTTAAACATCTTGTGTTAACTTTTCCACTTAGTACGAGAGAGAGCGAGTTAAATATCTTTGGATTAACCTTTCCACTTTGTACGAGAGAGAGAGAGAGACACAGACAGACAGACAGACTGTAACATCACTTTGGGTTACCTCCAGTTTGTAGAAGAAGTAGAAAGCAGCAGAAGTTCCAGCAGGCGCACATACCCTGGAGCTCGAAGGGAGGACACGCCCCTTTTGTCGTCATTCGCTTTTATAAAGTTATCCTTAGATAGCATCGCCGTCCCTGTCGGCTCAGGTTGAGAAGCATTTGCAGTCGAGAAAATAGTAATGAGACGTTTTCTCGGTATGCAGATTGCGTTTCGACGGAATGGAAGAGAAAAATGCAGCTCCTAAGCTCAAATAAATTCTCCCTCCGAACGTATCACGAGCGATCTTAATGAAATCCCGGTTGATTTTTTTTTGTGTGCCCCTGAAAGAGTATAAGTTCTCAGCTGGTGGAACTGCTGCAGCTCTTCCCTTTAGCGCAACCTGGTTTGAATGCGTCTCTTATGCAACTAGAGACTTGATGTTAAATAGCTATTAAGCATAAGTAATTTTTAATAACCCTCTTAACTTCTCTATTTCTTCATACTTTGGAAACGCTTGTGACTACTAAGCCCATATTCCAAATCAAGAAAGATATGAAGATATTAAATCCATATCAAAAAATGTTTCCAGAATCGTCCATTATACGCAGTTTATACGTCATCTAAATCATATATCTTCAGTCTTATATCCCTTTGGGAGACGTCACTTTTGTCTATTTCAGCATTCTCCATGAATCCATACAAAAGTATCTTTAAAAAGCAATATGCTCTCCAGGGAAGTTTTTGTGCAATTCAGTAGGGCATTAGTATTGGTTCTCCTTCGCGAGAATTCATCATGAGTATTGGTTCTTATCGGTTCTCTCCCAGACCTCGCTCTCGTCATTCTATACTTCTTACGTCTTGCGCCTCCGAGTCGGTGGTGAAATTTTATCATATCTCTGAACGTGATTTATGATACAGCCTCTGAATGCAAAGCGCCTCCTGATACCTACCTGGTCCTCGAACAGATTGATCGAGGATTGTTGAACTCCTAACATTTCTTTATCAGTTGGCAGGGGAGGCGCATTTATCATCATTTTCGCTTCATCAGGAGGCGTGACATTATTTTAAAAAGCAGTGCAGCCTGGCCTGGAGCGCATTCTTACGATGCATTCGCATCAAAGTAACCCCCTTTAAGACATATGAATGAGAAGAAGGGAAGAAGCAGTAGTGAAGAGAATGGGGGGATGAATGAGGGAATGGAAATAGAAACGACCAGCGAGATGAGGAGGAAGAGGAGGAGGAAGAAGATGAAGTTCAGAGCAGCCTCCTCGCTCCTCCATCTCAGCCGCGCAACAGCGAGATTGCATCATAAGCCCATCTCTGCCAGCCATTCCGCCGCGGACGCCAAGAATGCGTTGTCACCAGATCATTTTTTGACTGGTATGCTGCTCGAGAACGTCTCTCCACGTCATGACGGTGGCAGACAAAACAAGAATGGGTTACGAGGCTCCGATTACATATTTCCTTATCTGTCATTCTGGTTTCTTGACTGACGTGTTTCAAGGAGGATATTATATATGGAAAAAAAACGTGGGTTCCCAAAGGCTTTAGGCTATGGTTTATAGATTTTTAAGAAGAGATTTGGCCGCTTAGGATAAATCTCATCAAGCAGAGAGAGAGAGAGAGAGAGAGAGAGAGACAGACGGGGGGTGGGGGGGGGAGAGGGAGCTACATATCCTACAAATACAAAATAATTATGTTTTTTACCGTCTTTATTCTAATTACGTGACGAAAATTATTTTATGAATAAAAGTAACTTCCGATGGCTACAGAGAGAGAGAGAGAGAGAGAGAGAGAGAGAGAGAGAGGAGAGAGGTGGGGGAGGCTGAATGAATAAGCTTGCAAAAGTGAAGTGCTGTACGTACAGTTATGGAAGATATTTTTATACGGGGAAAACTACTAAGTCCCCCTTCCCTCCCCCCCCCCTTCCCCTCCCCTTTTCCCCTCCCTGTCCCCTCGCCTCCCCCTCCCTCTCCCTTCGCCTCCCCCTCCCTCTCCCTCGCCTCCCCCTCCCTCTCCCTCGCCTCCCCATCCCAGAAAAGTAAAGAAAAAGGATTAAAAAAAAGCTTCATTACCAAAGGTACAGGATAAAAAGTAAGTGACTGTACATCTTTATCCATTAATCTATATGTATATTAGTCATAGGACGGGAAAAAAATAATCTCATATAATAGGTTTTAGTCCCCACATTTTTCCTACCATGAATCATAAATGAATGAGAAATGACCAGAATATATACTGCAGAAAAAAATGACAAAAAAATTAACCACGAATGATGGTGTTTCGCTACCGTGGACTTGATACAGGCCTGTGAATAAATTTTGGGTTTTTTTCTTTCCTCCCCTTTTAACAATAAATCTATGACTTTTACAGCTTCAGATTTACGAAAGATCGTGAGATTATTCAAAACACTTAATAAATTAAACAAATTTGCTCTTATGTTTCTTTTTTAACTGCGATTTTTTTCGTTTTGAATTACCGACTTCGTAAATCGTATTCAGAGGTTATTTTTCCATAACCATTATAGTAACAGTTGGTCTGAAGTTTGTAAACAATGTCTGTATAGTGAGCGCATGAAAAACATAATGTTTAATGAGTGAAGATTTACCTTAGTCTTTCATGAGGGAAGATTTACCTTAATGAAAAACATATATATAATCCATTGCCTGAAAAGACGAGAGCTAATTTGAACTTATATATGCCACACTTAGCACAGTATGGTATATATAAGATCCGTTGTAGGTATTAACTACCTTGATTTTATATTCATTATAAAAAATAAATAAAAACTTTTTATAATAGAAACAGTCTCTGCTTTGCCTTCAGAGCAAGAAAAAAGATTAAATGAAGCAAGAAATGAAGAGATGCTCGTGATGGCTGCTGGATATTCACTGATGATATCATTAAATTTTAACCAATACGATAAACAATTCACAAGTGAAGGTAGTTCCTCGCTTCATTTCAAAAACGGCTAATATTTTCATGGAAAGCCCTGGCCACGTCTCTTTAAATTATATGTTTATTGGAGCATTGATTTCTCAGTGACCAGAACAGTACCTTACGAGAATAGCCCTGGTCAGTTAGGCTATCATCTCTCTCTCTCTCTCTCTCTCTCTCTCTCTCTCTCTAATGAAAACATCTTGAAAATAATTGAAGAAGTTCCAAATAAAATCCAAGTGGTCAAGAGACTCATAAAGAAAATATACATAAACCAACATATTCCGACAAAGAAAATGAATAAGGTGAATCTTGTGAATATCCTAATTGATGCATTAGGAAAAAGAATGCCAAAAGCATGCAAACTGTGTAAGGTTTGGTAGTAGCATAGTCAATCCACAAAACCTAATCAGAAAATGTGCTGCATGCAACATTCCGACCCATCCACAGTGCTGCTGAGGAATACAAGATTTGAGAAAAGATACAAGAATTTTTTGTTCAACATGTCTATCATGGATAGACATGTTATTAAATCAAGATTGAATGTACAAATAGTTGAGGATGAAGAAGAAGAGGAAGAGGAAAGAAGAAGAAGAAAAAAGAAGAAGAGGAAAACGGAAGAGAAGTAAACAAAAATGAAATGACAGAAAAAAATAAGGAAAACAAAGAACAGATAAAAGTATGGATGCAGAGATACTCATTGATACTACATATGAGGCAATAAAAGCAGCATACCTACGAAGAAATAAATTACGATATGACAACAGAAAAGCAAATCCCGAAGAGGCTCTACCCAGATCTATACAATGACGGGAAAGAGGAAAAAATAGACAAGAAAGACAAAATCTGCAACCTTTTGAAAAGAGGGAATTGCAGATTTGGAGAAAGATGTTACTACAAACATCCTAGATATGTCAAAACTATGAAATATATGGTAAATGTGCATACTTAGATGGATAGGGGTGGGGATGATTGCAGAGATCTGCATCCAAAAATATGTAAAAACCTAAAGAAGGAAAAGGATGTAAGTTCGACAAAAATGCAAATATATGCACCCTGTAGCCATGAATCATAATCAAATAAATAACCAACCAAGTAATAAAATCCAAAATAAGAAAGAAACAAATAAAGAGAGAAATCAAGAATATCAGGTAAAAGAGAAAAGCAAACCACCAATGAGATATGCAGAGGTGTCAGCAAAAAATTTCAAAGCATCAGCTCCGAAATTCTACTCAGAGATATAACGTATTTATTATGCAAGAGGATATTGCAGAAGAAACGGAGAAAATTGCAGATTCAGACACAAAATTAATAATTATGATGAAGGAAGATCAAAATATTATGGAAAAGTTGGATTTTTAATGTCAGAATTTCTGGAAATGAAAAAAGAACAACATACCAGAACAGGAAAGAGACATGGGAAAATCCTTATTACTACCAGTATTAAATGAAGGAGAAAACACGCAAACCATCATAGTGATGAATGGCGCAGGGTTTAGTTACGAGTAAACTCAAAAAGAAAAATAGAGTACTTAGAAGAACTAACCCAAATGAAAAGAAAATAGATATAATGAATATAAGTGAAACCTGGTATTCCAAGAGACTGGGGAATGATGATCAAATAAAAGGGTGGTTCCAAACTTATAGATCAGATAGAAAAAATAGGAATCAAGGGGGAACCGCAATATATGGGAAAGACAAAAAACAAGGAAAAATATATGAGAAATATAGTAACTCAGAATGTGACTATAGCGGTAGAATTTGAATCTGAAAAATTGATGAACATGTAATATATAGACCTCCTAATACTAAAGAGTTTGACTTAATAATTGAAAAATTGGATGATATATGTAGAAATCACAAGGACTGGACTATTCTCCTATCTGGTGACTTCAACTTTCCTTTCGTAGAATGGAAAGAACGAATAGGAGATTGTGGTTGTACTTATACATATAAAAAAGAGAGTAATAGTAGTGCAGAAGATAAGAGGCAATTTGAAAAGCATTAGATATGCTACTAGAATACAACATTCAACAAATAAATCACCTGCCAACAAGAAAGGAAAATACTTTAGACCTAGTATTTGTGGAACGAGATGAATTATGTTAAAGAAATAATAGTTTATAATGCGAATATTTCAGACCATAATGTCATAGAATTAACAGTTCATTCCAAAGCAAGTGAAAATAGAGATAAGCAAGAAATGAAAAAGTGGGAAGGATATGGAAAAATACAACTTCTACAGTAAAAATATAAAATGGTCAGAAATTAATGAAGAATTAAACAAAGATTGGGATAAACATTTTCGTAAGTGATGACATAAGGGTAAATACGGAGATATATTATATAAAAATGGATTGGAGAAAATAGTGGAAAAATATATACCGAAGAAGAAAAGTAAACATCATTCATGCATACCAAGAGACAGAAGGATCTTGTTCAGAAAAATCAGAAAGTGGAAAAAAAAAGGTCTTGCAAAAGAAAAAATGCATGGAAAGTTATAGAACTAAAAAGTAAGATAGAAAATGCAGAAACAAAAGATTATACAATCAAAGAAATGAAAAAACGGGACTTGGAAGAAAAAAACCCTATTAAATATCAAGCAAAACCCCAAGACTATATACATATGCGAAGAAGATGAATAAAAGAAGAATAGAAATAGGCCCTCTGAGAATTGAAGGGAGATTAACGAATGAAAAAAAAAGGAAATTTGCAACATACTGGCAGAACGATATAAGAGAGAATTCACCCCTAGAATAGATAATGAAGATAATGATATAGAAGTAAGTATGAAAATAGTGAATATTTAGCTGACATAGATATTAATGAAGCTGATATTGTGCAGGCTATTAATGAAATTAAAAATGGAGCTGCTGCAGGGCCTGATGGAATTCCTGCTATTTTGTTAAAGAAAGTAGTTCATTCTATCGCAAAGCCACTTGCAATATTTATTAAGACAAAGTGTAGATACAGGCAAGATTTATGAGAGCATAAATTAGCATATATTACCCCTACTTTCAAAGTGGATCAAGACTAGAGGCAAGTAATTATAGGCCTGTGAGTCTAAACATCACATATTATGAAAGTGTATGAAAGGGTAATGAAGAAAAATATTATGAAACATTTAATAAAAATAATTTGTTTAATAAAGGACAACATGGTCGTACCCGGAAAAAAGTACACAACCCAACTGTTAGTCCACCGTGAGAACATATTCAAAAATATGAAAAGCGGAAATGAAACAGATGTGGTTTATTTAGACTTTGCAAAAGCTTTTGATAAAGTAGACCATAATATATTAGCGAAGAAATTAGAAAACACATATCGTGGATAAAGTAGGAAGATGGTTAAAAGAATTTTTACACAACAGAAAACAGATAGTTATTGCAAACGACGAGAAATCGGATGAAGTCAAGGTAATATCCGGTGTGCCGCAAGGTACGATGTTAGCTGCAATACTGTTTGTATTATGATGAAGACATAGACAATAATGTGAAGGATCGGTAGTGAGTAGTTTCGCAGATGACACAAGAATAAGTAGAGAAATTACTTGTGATGAAGATAGGAACGCTCTACAAAGAGACCTTAACAAAGTATATGATTGGGCAGAGGTAAATAGGATGGTATTTAACTCTGATAATTTGAATCAATAAAATTATGGGAGGACAGAGAAAGAAAGCTATAGCATATAAGGGACCTAATAATGAGACCATCACAAATAAGGAAGCAGTTAAAGACCTTGTGTGATGATGAATAGGAACATGTTATGCAATGATCAAATAGCAACTCTGTTGGCAAAATGTAAAGCAAAAATGGGAATGTGTTACGGCACTTCAAAACAAGAAAAAAAAAGCTGAACACATGATTTATGCTTTATAAAACATATGTTCGTTAGTCCACTTGAATATGCAATATGATATGGTACCCACACTATCAAAGGATATTGCACAAATAGAGAGTGTACAAAGGTCCTTTACAGCTAGAATAGAAGAAGTTAAGGACCTAGACTACTGGGAAAGACTACAATTCTTAAAT
>NC_087221.1:46428064-46440564 GCF_015104395.2 Macrobrachium nipponense
TCTCTCTCTCTCACTGTAAATGTGCCCGTCATCCGAGGTAGTTCGTGTTTATAGATGTTTCCAACACAAATCATGCTTCTCACATCCAAATTCATTCAGCTTTCTTCGCCCGGCTATTTTTTTATATGGGCCGGAGACTTCCTTTGCATCTGTAATGAGCAACCTGGATTATTATTGCTCTCTCTCTCTCTCTCTCTCTCTCTCTCTCTCTCTCTCTCTCTCTCTCTCTCTCTCTGAATATTAGCTTGAAAACGTTTCTATTTTCCTTTCCACTTTATTAATTTTTTTTATCCTCTGGAATGGAGCGTTTGTATCTGCAAATAGCGAAACTCCGAGATTATTCCGTGTGCGGTGTAGCGTTAAATGGGGCTACTTCCTCAAAATTTTACACCTGAAGTTCTTGCAGGTCAAAAGTGTCTTGGGCACCTTACACAATAAGAGCAGTCGCCTTTATAATTGATATTTTTCCCATCCGCTTATTCTTATGGTAATAACTTGCTTAATCCTACCATTTTAAATGTGTCGATTATGATCTGGATGAAGTTGCACGATAAACATTTAAATCCTTCGTTAGTTCGCCGGATTTCTCTTATATCCAGATTAATTTAATCATGACAACATCGTTTTCATATATCAGTTTACCTCTATAGCTATATATACCCATTTTCCTCTTTATCTGTAACTCTGTAACTCGTTTCACATTGCATGGAAGCAGTTGAATTGCATTGGGAGAGCGGAGTAATTATATCAAATGAACTGTATCAAATGAAATTGAAATGGGAGAAGAGGTGAGCCGTTAATAGGTGGAGCAAGAAATTGGCAAGAAGCTGCATGAAAAGATATGTTTAGCCAACTCTCTTGTATGGAAGTAAGGTGTGCGTATTGAACGAAGCGAAAGAAATAAGTGTTGAAGATGTAGAGATGAATTACTGGGAGAGCTATGAGGCAGTAAGAGAAATAGAAAAATTAAATGAATAATGAGTTACATAGAAAAAGGCTTAGAAATATAATGGTGGGATTTGGTAGGACAGAGATTGATAGGATAGTGGTAAAACTCTGCGATAAGTTAGTGTTATGATTAAGGAGCAGAAGAATAGTTAGAAAGTGCTAGATATTTGGTGTGACAGAGACATTGGAAAGGAAGGACCCTCAGCATCAAGAAACAAGACAATACGTACCACTTAGAGAATTAATAAAAAAAAAAACAATAAGAGCATTTCATTCAGCATATTTACTTGCAAACACACTTACACATACACAGATATATTTGTTAATGTATACACTCTCATGTATGTAAGAAGAGGGTCAAAGAAATAGAGAGAGGCCGGGGGGGGGGGGGGGAGGCGTTTATTCAAACTCCCTTTCATCTTTTTAGTGAATGATCTCTCAAAGCCCACTGGCAGAGTATAGAATCAAATGATTCATAAAAAGGACCAACGTCTTCAGACCCAGTGTACCAAGGTGGTCTAATCTCCCCCCCCCCCCCCCCCCCATTTCTTTCTCTCTATCTCTCTCTCTCTCTTCTTCTTCTTCTTTCTTTTTCTTCTTCTTCTTCTTCTCCTCCTTCTTCTTTCTTGGGATTGATTTACATCTAATGGGTCTTGCACTCCGTATAATGCATTGGTCCTATTCCAGAGAAATGGTTAAAGACCCATTAAGTAAAAACCGAAAGGTCATTCGCAGGCCGCTAATGACCCGGCGCTTAATTTTACGACTCTGTAAAAATGTAAACGAAAAATTTTTCCCGTCGTTTTGAGATGTATTTTTCCCTTGATTTATATTTGCGGCTTTTAGAGGCAGGATATAAAAATTCGTCTGCTGCGCTTCGGGTCTTATTATTTCTGCTCTGAGAAGAGGGTTCAAGACTTTGTTTCGAGACGTTGCTCGTGTATAGTAGGTGTCATTCTTGGGTAAATTTTTTTTATTTTTTTACTTGTAATTACTTTCATTGTTCTCTTTGATTCGTCATTTGTTTACAGTATAGTAGACGGTGGTTTCGAATGTACGTTATTTCATTTCCTGGATAATATGAAAAAAGAAATTTCACCCTCTCAGATATATATATATATATATATATATATATATATATATATATATATATATATATATATATATGTATATATATATATATATACATATCATTTATATATATATATATATATATATATATAATATATATATATATATATATATATATATATATATATATCATATATGTTGTTGTTATATCCCAGACACAGTCTCCGATCCCAATAAAGTAGACAGTATTTTCGAATGTACATTATTTCATATCTTGGATAATATAAAAAAAAAGAGATTTCACCTCTCAGATGATATATATAAAAAAAGTTTTTATTTCATTGTTGTTGATATCCCCAAAAACAGTCGCCGTATGTCAAAGTCCGCCCTCGGAGAGAAATGCGGTGTATTCTATAAACAATAGGGCGCCCATCAGCCCCAATTAAAATTCATGAACGTGCCGCAATAAAAACAGTTTATAAAACCTTAATTGCTTCCATAAAACCCCCCAGAAAGACCATAGATAAATCAGCAGTGACAGATACTCGCCCAAGAGACACATCCCATACGAGAATAATAACACGAAATAAATCTGGGCTGAGCGGGGGAAAAAATAGCTTTAAAGTCAGAAGAAGCGCTCATCAGTGCACCTAATTACTACCATTTGCAAACCCCGGCCCGCCGCCCCCCCTCCCCCTCCCCCAAAAAAGGAAAAGAAAAACTAAAAAGTAAAAGTGGAAAACGAATAAAAAAAAATAAAAAAAAAAGGGGGGACGCCTAGTTTCGAAGATTGCGAAAAGCAGCTCACGAATGCGGCAATTATTCGAGTATCTCTCCTCCTATTCCTCCTCCTCCTCCTCCTCCTCCTCAGCAAGGAATGTTAATCATGGTCTATGATACGACACAAGAATGAGATGTACCTCAGGCATTTTTTATTATAATGTTTATCTTTTTTTCTGTTTTGTTAATTTGATCCTTTTTATTCATTCCATTTTTTACTCACTTTTTTTTAATGACGACTGATACGGTAGCAAAGATCCAACTAATTCCGTGGGAGATAGATCACGAGTTTTACTACCTGCAATTCCCTGATGGATGGGGTTGATTGGCTGAGTTTCGTCCATGACAAAGGAATCATGTAATACATGTCAGTCGGCAGTTTCAGCTGAATATATCTTTCAGTAATGCAATTATTACCTTCAATATATAATTCTTTTTTATTACGGGGGGGAGCCCTTAGTGGCATTTGCAACAGAAATCACAGATCGCGGTTTCCTCCACCCCAATAATTCTTCAGGGTATTTTATTACAAGATTGTTGTAATTTCTTATTGGCTATAGATCTCTCTCTCTCTCTCTCTCTCTCTCTCGTCCCCTTGATAACTCATACGATTCTCTCTCTCTCTCTCGTCCCCTTGATAAACTATAGATTTCTCTCCTCTGATCTTCTCTCATCTCTCTTCCCTCCCTCTCGTTCTATGTCATAAGATTTCTTCCCTCTCTTCTCTCGTCTCTCTCTCTCGTCTCCTCCCTCTATCGTCCCTTGATAACTCAGATTCTCTCTCTCTCTCGGGCTCTCTCCTACCTCCCCCTCCTCTTTCTTCCTCCTGTCCTCGTCCCTTGATAACTAGAATAATTCTTCTCTCTCCTCCTTTTCCCTTCTCTATCGATTTCTCTCTCTCTCTCTCCCTGTCTAATCTCTCTCTCCCTCTTCACCCGTCCTATAGATCTTCCTCTCCTCCTCCTCCTTGTCTCTCTTTCTTTCTCTCCTCTCTCCCTCACTCTCTCTCTCTCTCTCCCTCGTTCCACTCAATCGTTCCCTTGATCTCTCACATCTCTCTCTCTCTTCGTTCTTGATCTATAGATTCTCTCTCTCTTCCCCCGTCTGATATAAATCACTCTCTCTCTTTCTCTCTCTCTCTCTCTCTCAAGATCTCTCTCTCCCTCATCACCTCGTCCTGTTCCCTTGTGGTTCAGGTTACGGGCATTATCGGGCGCGTCCATCGGGCGATTCCTGGGGCAGCGGTGGAGGGGGGGGAGGAGGGTATGGACCTTGGGCCGAACGAGAAGGATTTCCAGCCCCGATAACATCGAACGCAGGACCGAGTTTCACACATTTAGTATACACATATCCAACGGCCAATTAGGAAAGGCTTGGAATACTTTACATAATGGAGGCGAAGGGCACCTGGGTTTGGCTGACTGGCCCAGCCTGGCACAGTCTTCAAGAGAAGCATTCCAGACTGTTTACCTCTAGATGTTTTGGGAAGTTGGGTCGATGACGGGGGGGAGGGCGCTGGAAGAAGAAGAAAAAAAGAGCAGTAGTGGTAAGACCGTAAGCAGGAGGAATATTAATAGGAGTACCATAGGTGGATACAGTGCTAACACCATAAGCAGGAGGAATATCAGTAGAAGTACCATAAGTGGATACAGTGCTAACACCATAAGCAGGAGGAATATCAATAGAAGTAACATAAGTGGATACAGTGCTGACACCATAAGCAGGAGGAATATCAATAGGAGTATCATAAGTAGATACAGTGCTAACACCATAAGCAGGAGGAATATTAATAGAAGTACCATAAGTGGATACAGTGCTAATACCTTAAGCAGGAGAAATATCAGTAGAAGTACAATAAATATACAGTGCTAACACCATAAGCAGAAGGAATATCAATAGAAGTACCATAAGTGGATACAGTGCTAACACCTTAAGCAGGAGAAATATCAGTAGAAGTACCATAAATATACAGTGCTAACACCATAACCAGGAGGAATATTAATAGGAGTACCAAAAGTGGATACAGTGCTAACACCATAAGCAGGAGAAACACCAACAAATTTAACCTAAGTAGATACAGTGCCAACACCTTAAGCAGGAGGAATACCAACAAGTTTAACATAAGTAGATATAGTGCTAGCACCATAAGCAAGAGAAACACAATCAGATATAACATCAGTAGATACAGTGCTAACACCATAAGCAGGATGAACATCAATAATAGTACTGCCATAAGTGGATACAGTGCTAACACTATAAGCAGGAGAAACACCAACAAGTTTACCATAATTAGATACAGTGCTAGCACCATAAGCAGGAGGAACATCCATAGTAGTACTACCATAAGTGGATACAGTGCTATCACTATATAAACAAGAGAAACACCAACAATAGTACAGTAGGTAGATACAGCAGTGGTAGCGTTTGAAGTGGAGGAAAGAACGGGAGGGAAAAAAGGCAGTAGTGCTGACACCATAAGCAGGAGAAACATCAGTAGTAGTACCAACACCATAAGCAGTAGGAACATCAATAGTAGTGTCATTAGTAGATACAGTACCGGAAGCATAAGACGTATGGCTAGATAGATAGGCGTTTATTGAACACAACATATACAGTTATGGAAATTACAAGTTCCTAAATATGAAAATCCACACACATATATATAGAAGGAATAAACATCTAAATCAGAACACTCGAAACAATATTTGTAATATTTTTTGAGCGTTTTAGTTTTTTGCAAATATCATTTAAAATGCTGCTAAATAAACGAAACCTTTGTAACCATTTAACGGAACTTTAACTAGTAATATTAATACTTTTTCCTGTCAAACATAAAATTAAACATACTGTAAAATATATATATATATATATATATATATATATATATATATATATATATATATATATATAAATTCTAAGAAGTAGGAATTGGAGAATGAATTACCTTTTTAAAAAAAAGTTTTGTAACCAATTAGCAGAACTTTAACTACTAATTACGTTCTCCTGTCAAACATAAAACTAAGCATATATACTCTAAAAAAAAAGAAGAAGAAAAAATAAAGATAAATTCTAAGAAGTAGGAATTGGGAGAAGGAATTACTATAAAAGAAGTAAAACGATTCTGAAGAAAAGGTTGAAAATTCCTGGAAACCAGAAACTAGAGGCTCGAGCACTTCCTGCCCTCCCCCCCCCAAAAAAAAATAAATAAATAAAAATTAAATAAAAAGCAGTACCTATGCATCTACATTCTCTTTGCCCTGACAAGAAGACGTAGCCTTTTTCCAGAGGGCGAAATGGCACTGGACCTAATTAGAAACGAGGATTAGATGCGAGTTCTGAATATCCAGCATTTTATCGTCGCCGATGCTGGTATTGCAGCTACACGCAAAGGGAAATGTCACATGCGTCCCCTTAACAAGTCGACAAAATATCACTGGGTACCAACTAACACTTCCTCGTAAAACATATCCACGGAGCAATTAGAATATTTCTCTTCATAGATGCCCGGATGAACCTTAGGCATCAACATGGCCTTACGCATGCCTCGTTTAGAATAATGTTCTATTAGCCTCATCGCTGGTGATATGGCCTCCTCTGGATGCCTGGGGTTGTTGGGGGGAGCATCTAAATTATTGGGGCAGAGGTAAACGGATGCCAAGTTTTTGTGGGTATCCGGTCGTTCTTATGTTGAGTCGTTATCGATCGCTTTATCGTGTGTGTGTATACGTGTATTGTTAGGATACGAACGTGTGCGTATTTATGTGTGTGTGTGTAAGTGTGTACGTGTGTATTTGTGCGTATGGATGTGTATACCCCTGCGGTACTCGTAGATATATCGAGGAGACGAAACGTTAGCATCTATAACATCTTAAACCACCAGATACAGAAGACGAATTCTCTTGCAAAAATAGGCCTACATACAAAACCATGAAAAACCCATACAAAACCTCTATTTTTCTGGTGCGCTATCGCCAATTCTATCAAAGAATTATTTCTCGGTGGGGCAAAGATCTTTTTATTAAACTCTGAAGGACCCAACAAGTGACAGGAAACGAACGAAACAGCTGTTCTGAAAGCATTACCAGCTTATCAAGAAATGCTCAGAGGGACGGTGGAGGTGAATATGGTTCTTCGTCAATCGAGTTGGATAGGCTATTCAAACTTCTTCGTGTCTGTCGCCCTTAATTATTCATTTCGATCATTTAGAGACAAAACAAAGCAAAATCCTAAAAATATATATAAATCGAAGAACAGGTCAAAACAATCAACGCGACTTGGAAGACAAAGCAACAACTATTTAAAACTGGAAAACTGGAAACTGGAAAAACATCCCGTGAAATGGACCACACTGAAGACAGACGCCGCCACGGCGCACAAGAAATATAATGGAACACACAAAGCGTGGTGGCTGGGCCGAGCCTTCAAGGCTCACTAGTTTTTTTACTCTTTCTTCTTCTTCTTTTTTCTTCGTTCAAAAGACAATAGGTAATTAGCAATGGCATAGAGAACTACACCTGAGCATGGATGGTTCCAGAACACAATGGTTCAGCGTGAGCGCAAGTCTAGTACTGACATCTTCGTGACAGGAGCGGATAAGAGACGTAACGAGGCTGATTTTCAATGGAAAATGGGCGGAGGAGGGGGAGGGGGAGGGGGGGGGGGGGGGGACATGATTTTGACGTACGACAAGTTCCGTTTCAAACAATGACGTTTCAGTGATAAGCCAGATTCCATTGCATTCCGTTATGACCCATTATTCCGACTGCATCGCAAAAGTTACCCGAGAAGAATTGCTGGTAAAAGCAAATCGCTCAATTACTCGACGCTTTATTATTACTGGTCAAAATAACGAGACGAAATAGAATTCCTTATTAAATGATTACTCGTTGGAATATTTTTTTCTTTCACCTCACTGGAGAGGGTTAGGATTGTTCCAGCATAATTTCGTATAACAGTCCCACTAAGAAGCTTAGTAAAAACTAGCCCACTTGTACAGCCACCTAACACATGGGCTCTTTCCAGGGGACCTGGAAATTCTAATTATGATTTTTTTTTTTTTTATTGTTGTCTCCACGTTGCTATGCTCACGATCTCTATAAGTAGCGTCTTTGTCATCTCGTTGAACAGGAAGCGTTCACTGCCCTGCAATGATGCATAACGAATGAAGGCTAAGTCGTATGAGAGTTACAGAGTGAAAAACAGATGCTAAAATCGTGGGCTCCTACTGACGTTCGTCAAAATACAGAAAAATCTAAAATGCGGAATTTTAATTCCTTGGCACGTTGAGAGATGGGAATAAGTAATAAAAATGTTATTGGCACAGTTACCAACGCTAAATGCTGAAATTGTGGCATCCTTACTAACTTTCATAAAAAAAGGCCAGAAAAATATAAAATTCTGAATTTTATTTCCTTGGCACGTTGAGATATGGGAAATAAGTAAAAGAAATAAATGTTATTGGCACAATTACCAACGCTAAATGCTGAAATTGTGGCATCCTTACTAACTTTCATAAAAAAAGCCAGAAAAATATGAAATTCTGAATTTTATCTCCTTGGCACGTTGAGATATGGGAATAGTAAAAGAAATGAATGTTACTGACACAATTACCAACGCTAAGTGCTAAAATTGTGGCTCCTTACAAACGTCGTAAAATAACAGAAAAATATATAGTGTGGAATTTAAAAATTCCCGGGAATATTGAGAAATGGAAATAGGTAAAAAAACATAAATTATCATGAAAATCAAAGGGAAAAAAATTGTTGAAAAACAGTGACCTTTAAATTGACCCATGACTTGGGAAAATAGGGCAAAATAAAAAAAAAAAAAAGAGCCCATTTTCAACCACTAATCTAAGAGAAATTATTTTTTATTATTGAAATATAAAAACAAAATTAAATATGAATTCTTTCTTTGTAGTATATATACTTTTGAAATTATTTCTACGATAGATGGATGATTAAGTTGAATAACCAATAGTAAAGGATTTCTCTATGTATATATATATATATATATATATATATATATATATATATATATATACTATAAACATACATATACATACACACACACACACACACACACACATATATATATATATATATATATATATATATATCATATACATATACATATATGATATCTTTAAAAGAAGCCTCAAAAGCTTAGTTTAATAAGCCTGTCTAGTTATGGGACCTTCCACTGTGTCTCCGTAGGACACTGAATTAAAAGATCTGATGTCCAATATATTATACCGTTTATTAAAAAAAAATTTAATGTTCGCTGTACTATAAGCAATGATGAACCTCTTATCATAACAACCAGTTTTCTGTATCTGCAACGAGATAGAAAATAGAGTTTAATAGGACTTAAATTGATGCACATGGCATAATAGTATTTTCTAATGGTCGAAGGGAAAAAAATGTACAACGCCGTGTAATAATTGCAACTGCACATTTCCCGACTACCTTCCTTGAACGAGTTTCCAAGTACTTTTCTTCTTATCGTGTATAAATGCTGGTGGAACATGCCTCAGATTTTATTACTTGGTAATCGTCGGTCGCTGGCTTCGCAAAGAGAGCCATTCTGAAAGAGCTGTTACCAAGTAATGAAGAAGCGATTACCTAATGTTCTCGGGTCAGACTTGGAACATGCTTGCAGTTGCATTTGTAAAGGGATATAATTCTAAGTTTTTTTTTTGTCAAGGGAGACATGACGTCCTTTAGTGCTTTTAATGTTGTGTTTTTTTTTGGGGGGGTGACCAGTGAATACCATTAGCTACGGGATAATTATAGGTTTTAATTTTTCCGAAAGCATTTTCTTTTTTCAGGTAAACATGGTGTACTTTAGCGCTTTTGACATATGTATGATAATGTAATATCGATAAAGTGACATTTTAGTACTTTTGATAGTGATAAAGTAATATTGATAAAGTGACATTTCCCATTACGTTTGTAGAAGGGTATACAGCATTTCTGATGAAGAATTTTAAAAAATGTTTACGTGTAACAATGAATATAACAGCGTATGTGTGTGTATATGATTGTATTCATATACACACATACACATAGATTATAGTATTATATATATATATATATATATATATATTGCAAAAAATTCTTCGTCAAAATGTTAATTCAAGAGAGAGAGAGAGAGAGAGAGAGAGAGAGAGAGAGAGAGAGAGAGAGAGAGAGAGAGACCGCCACGATACACGGTAGGCCAGCGGTTTTATTCTGTGGCGTGGAGGACAGAGTTAGACTATAAAACCCTTTCTGCTGTCCATTCCAGTTCTACTGTCCAAAAAAAAAAAGCCCAAAATTTATGCCAACATCTTACGCCAATACGACAAATCTACTCGAGATTACATTTCATTGTGAGCGCTTGAAAAGAAGAGAAAATAGGTGGCTGTTTTTTTACAGGGTTAGCCATTACAGAGATGATAAATGTTATATGAGAATTTTTATTATGACAGATACACTTGTTTGCATCATCAAAGGGCAGTTACCGCTGGTGTTTGTTCAGTCCAGGAGGGGAAACCTATTTCGCCTCCTTTAGAGAAATGGAGCCGGATGGAGCCCCAGGCTTCATTTTTATTTCGGGAAGACTTTCAGAAGGAGGAGGGGGGAGAGGGGGGAATTTTGGGTTTGTATAATGTATAAATAAATCAGGCAAGAATACAAAAAAACTACAGTAAGTATCTCAAGTTTAATGGGAGCATGTTTACAGAAGAATTCTGAATTCAGATTTGTTGATCGTTCGCTGGACAAAATTAGTGCACACTGAAGTATACGCTCATATGCACGCACACACACACACACACACACACCACACACACACACACACACACACACACACACACACACACATATATATATATATATATATATATATATCTACTATATATATATATATTATATATAATAACATACACACACAGACGCACATACACAGTCACCTTACACAATATCCATACATTATATAAAACCAATTCAACACAATTCGACTGAGTGATGCAATACCCAGTAAAACAGCAACAAAACGAAGAGAGAGAGAGAGAGAGAGAGAGAGAGAGAGAACCCTCCTTATTATTAAAGAGAAACAGAGACGAGGGAAGCCAGCCCCCATTAAAAGCAGTCAAATCCGAGAGAAATACTGCGTCCCGCCCCAGGCCTCCGGACTTTTACTATCAGTTTAATGAATCTTTAAATTCGGTAGTAAAGTGTTATAAAAGAGTTGAAACCCGAGGGAATCCGAGAAAAATATTTCTCGGCCTCACGAGGGAGACTCCTACGTTACGCCTTCGTTGGAGGATGGTGGGCGGCGGGGGGTGGGAGGGTTTTAGGGTTTGGGGCGGAGTAGGGTTGGTTTTTAAAAGAGTGATACCAGGATCACGGAGCGATTCCAGGCACGCTGGAACCGCATACTTTCCAGGCAGCCGAGATACCTTCACAATTCGTCAACTGAAAAGGAGCAGCTGGAAGGGTTTGAGGGGGGGGAGGGTGGGGTGGGAGAAGGGGGTAGGGGGGTTGGGAGAAGGGGTGGATGGAAGGGAATATGGTTTAAGTGGATGATAAATCCCAGACCTTTTATTAGAGTGGGGGGAGATATAGGGGTTTAATGTCAGTGGTGCTTCAATGGAGGAGGCGGAGATGGAGGAGGGGGGAGGAGGAGGAGGAGGAGGAGAGGGAGACGGAGGTCCTTGAAAACCAGCTAGAAATATGCACTGTCTTGACTATCAAAAGTGACTTTACCGGCATTTCATAAAAAGAAAAAAAAAAAAACACACCGACAAATGCCTTGCACTGAGAACTCAGGAAAGAACGGAGAAAGTGAGATTGTAAATAAACTGAGAGCGAGAGAGAGAGAGAGAGAGACTGCCTTCTTTATGATGTGGCACGCGCTTGCGTGCTAGGATTGATTGTATCAGTGTGCTCACAAGCATATATTTGGACTTTCTATTTTCCAGTGGGTAATAGTATTATCAATAACGTTTCACTTTCAAGCTGCTCTTTCTTTCTTTTTTTTCGGGCATTGCTTCTGTCTAAAGAGAAACTGTATGAACAGTTATACTCCAAGTAGAATTGCTTACTGCTTGCAGAAATAGAAACTGAAATAGAACATTTGATTCGTAAAGTAGAGCGATGTTTATATTTTTATACGACTTCTCGTCGATTTTGAGTTTAATTATATAGTTTTTTTTTAATGTCGAGTTTTGCAAAAGACAAATATTTCCTCTTTTGATATGTCAACTTTAAAATATTATGTGCCTTATTGTATCATAAATTAATAATCCTCGGAATTATATGTATATTTTTATATATATATATATATATCATATATATCTATTAATATATATATATATATTATATATATATATATATCTATATCTTCGCTGTCCCTCTCTTTCAGGTAGGTAATGAAGAGAGAGAGAGAGAGAGAGACAGCAGTTTCTGAAATATAAATACTTCCTTTCTATATTTTGACGTTTTTATGGGCTCCTTTTATTAGATGGAATCTTTATGTAACAGAACATTTTTAAAAGTCATATATATATATATATATATATATATATATATATATATATATATATATATATATATATATATATATATATATACAACACACTGGTTGAAAAGTAAGAGTACCAAGACCTTGACATGACGGATAATGCTTTCACCAGATCCATCACAGCCTTGGCTACA
>NC_087221.1:46445564-46448064 GCF_015104395.2 Macrobrachium nipponense
TGTGCGTAAATTTGTTTATTCGTATATTTACCTTTATTTATTCATTTTATATTTATTTATTTATTTATTTATCATCTGTACTCTACTACGATTCTCTGTGGTTTCCTCTTCGGTTAAATATGATGATGTTTAATAATTTTAGCCATTCCTATACTAATGGAAGGTAGTGCTGAAATTTTGTTCATACACACACACACACACACACACACACACACACACACACACACACACACACACACACACACACACATATATATATATATATATATATATATATATATATATATATATATATATATATATATATAGATATATATATTATATATATATATATATGTATATATCCGGGTCAACAGTCTTCTAACCTGGACACTAGAGCCTACCGTATGGATGAGCCTGCAACCTTCTTGACCTACATATGTACACATTTGATCGCGTGCATATTATGTATGTATGCCTTTGTGCATTTGTGTTCGAGATGCTGACATGTAAACAAGTATACATGCGTTAAGAAGCATCCACTTTTTGCAGTCTTGAATTAAGTCCGCGTCTCATTCCCGTAGCAGGAAAGCCCGACTTCACGACGTCCGAATGAGAGAAAGATTGGCCCTCTCGCAGTAAGCCTTCCTTTCATGGGAAGCCATCTTACCACTCGCGAGCGTTCCATTTTGATAGATATCGCCTCTGATGGTCGTCGCCGCCATGACTACCATTGTCCTAAGCACCTCGTAGTCATCATGAACGTGGAGAATTCATTAACAGCGAGTGGGTAATAGAAGCCTAGGAAAACCAATGATGTTAATTTCACGACTCCAAAATGAAAAGGTTGTTGTTGTGGTCTTCTCTCTCTCTCTCTCTCTCTCTCGGTTCCCTGACGCAGACGGAGGGAGTAGCTGTTGTTGTTGCTGCTGCTAGGTGCTGCGTGTGAGACCAGAGACCATTTTCATATGAATTGCAATAACACTGTTGCAAGGAGCATGTACCCGCAACTCGAATTAATTCCCCCGCGAGTTTTGCAAGCGGGTAACCGTAGTTCCGAACGGTCATTTGGCGGTTTATAAGAAATGAAAACCGCTGCGCCGGTCGTGCTGGTATAATAATCTCCATTTAAGTTAAGACTCTTTCCTAAATAAATCTTTAGGTTGTACACAACCACTCCCGAGCGAATGGAGGAGAAATATTAAAATATTTATTTTGTTCATCCCTTCCAGCTCTGTCTTGAAGAGGTACGAACTCCGTCAGCATCTGAGGATCTTCATACTATCCCATGATGTTTATTATAGAATGTTTGGAATTAATATCACTTACCTCGTTTTCTATTAACAGTTAGAATTGTATTTGCTATTATTCCAGGCTGGACTCGTCTGTTATTGTACTGTATGGGAGCGTATTTCAGTAGAGCAACTGTTCATTAACCTTCTCAAATGTCAAGTATCTTAATCGATTTATTATTGGTTCTTATTGTTTATGACAGAGGTTAATGACATGTTCATAGTCTTAGAGGTTTCGACGATAAACTAAGACACTTTTCGTATTTGATGATAATAACAAGAAGAGATTACCTGTAGTTGAAAATGATAAGAATAAAAGACTATCTGCAGTTGATAATAGTAATAGTAACAATAAGAGACTCTCCGTATTTAATATAGATAATGATAAGAATAATAATAGTAATATTTAGGGAGCAGACCTTCTTTGATACATGTTTTGTTGAAAATAATAGCAGTTTTCAACGGATCAATCTTATACAAGGTCTTTTCAATTCTTCTGATAATTCGTTTTTCTGACTCAGCTATGTTGTTGAGTAGAATTCATATTTTTCATAGTTAGGATATTCGTAAAAGATATTTTATTAAAAAAAATATTTTATTATTATATTTTATTTTGTTATAAGTTCTTGGGGGTGGGTATAGAAACCAAAGCCAGTAACTTCAACGGAAACTTAGTAGCTATCTGGTGTTTTTTGGTATTTTCTTGGATACGAGTATAGTTTTACCTAAACTTGTGTTTACAATGCTATAAAAAAATATATCCTTGACTGAGTTAAGGATCTTGAGAAAGTATGTTAGTAAATATTTACGATTCAACACTTGGCTCCCATATATGCATGTTGTACCTGAAGGTCTTATACCCCCAAAAACTGGTTCATCCTTTAAACCATCGACCTACTTCTCTATTCAGGTGCAAAGTTTCAAGGTCACTGATGTGCTTTCCCTCCCGTGAGGAAACCAAGGAGGGTTAAGTTCGTGTGTTTCTGTATATAATATATATATATATATATATATATATATATATATATATATACATACATATATATATGTATATGTATATATATATATATATATATATATATATATATATATATATATATATATATATATATATATATTACATTATACGTTCTGAGGGTGTGTGTACGCGTGGTAGGAACTGAATAAGAGAGAGAGAGACAGACAGACAGACAGACAGACAGACGACAGACAGACAGACAGCAGACAGA
>NC_087221.1:46453064-46468064 GCF_015104395.2 Macrobrachium nipponense
CATTTTTTTTTGTTAGGTCTTTTTTCTCACTGATTTTACATTGTAGAACCAGCGCTCGACACCACACAAGAGCCTGTTTCGGTTTCTGTTGACGCATTCCATTGTTCTATTCTCTCTCTCTCTCTCTCTCTCTCTCTCTCTCTCTCTCTCTCTCAGCCTCAAATAATACGAGGTTGACTCGTGTTCTCCTTATTTCCCTCGTTAGCAGAGCTCACGCAAACGCTTGTAAGATCATCTTCCATTTGCAGTCATCGCAGGCAAAGATGGTATCGCGCCGTCCACAGGACATAATGCATAACGAAGCTCCGCGCTTGAATACCTACCACTGCTACTACACAGCTTCCGATTGCCAGAGGAAAATATGTCCCTCGGGCATCAAAAAAACAGTGCGACAGACATGCGAGTCGTTTTTAAAACTGGGGTCGATTTCAAAGGAAGGATTTATTTTACAAGCCGACTCGTTTTTATCTTGTTAATTGTGTTGCGCCTCTCTCGACGATTCTTATCTGAGCAGGTCAGGGCAACCCGAGACGCCCGCCTCCACCACCACAGGGGCGTGGAAGCCCTCTCTCCCAGGAGGGTCATTCGTGCATTTGAATACCACGGGACTTTGACCCTAAAGGATGAACGGGTATGGCTTTCTGATCCAACGCGTATTCTTTCGCGCCAAATTTTTGAACTTTTTGAGGGAGTGTACTCAATAGAACTTTCAATCTGGCAGACGCGTCGTTGCATTGTGCGTCCCGTCGAACTTTTAATGTCAACTGCAAGCCGTTTCAAAGATTCTTCCGCCTCCGATCTGCATCCGAGCGAAATTTTCGACTATGAGTCAGAATTGCCAAACGCATTCATGGACGATTGTTCCGAGGACTGCGACAGAAATCATTTCCCTGACGGCTTCAGCCAAAAGGTTTGTGCAGTTCGTCGTTCTTTGAATCCGCGGGTGACATTTGTAAATTGCGGGTCGCAGCTTTTAGCTTTTCAGCGTCAGTTTCTATAGACGCTGGAAGCTGCGAGGAGAAAAATGGATGCGCTAATTAAACAACTTCGAGTCGGGAATGGGAGAACGAGACAGCCTGGCGTCAGTCTGTGATAGTAAAAGATTTCCTTCTCAGTCTCGTATTGTTGACTTGGATTGCACGTCCGTCCGAGCCCGTACCCTGCAAAGGTCGAAGCGGAAATCCTAGCATGCAATTGACAGTTGCTTTTGTAACACTATTCAAGCAGGGAAAGTGGCAGTTTCTGAATATATCAGATCCGCTGATCTTCGCAGTATCTGTTGAGTTACCCGATTAACAGCTGATGGGATTTTGTAGACAAACTTTTTTACCTTATAGCAAAGAAATAATAAGTGCAACGATGATAGTCATGTTGAGGGATATCAGTAACACTTAGCAGTCCTCTGGGCCAGGCCCCTGTTGTCATTCTAAACTTTGAATTTTGTAAATTTTGTAAAAAAAAAAATAAATAAATAAATAATAATAATCTGTGAAACGCTAGTCATCACACTTATAAATGAGTATTTGGTATAAAAGTGAGAGAGGGTCTGCTGATCACTTTTTACTAGATACGGATGTAACTGCAATAGCCACAACGCCCTCTCAACTATTTTTGCATACCCGTATCACAACACAAAGCCTTAAATCCATATGCAAGAAATATGAAGTAACCCCGCACTTGGTGCTTGGGATATATATATATATATATATATATATAATATATATATATTATATATATATATATATATATAATATATATATATATATATATATATATGAGTTCGAATCGTGCTACCAGACATCAGAATTAACTTCGTATTTCTTGCATACGGATCCAGGGCTTTGTAGTGACAAGCGTATCCAATAACTGCGAAGAATTCGAGAAAGTTAAGAGGGCACTGGGGCTATTACAGTGACATTATATATATATATATATATATATATAATATATATATATATATAGTATATATATATATAATATATATAATATATAATATATAATCAGAAGTACTAAATAGAAGAGACAAAATAATACTGATGAAAGTAACAGCGGGCAGGTCAGGTAACTCGTATTGCTAATGAAGTGTACATCAGGGGTAGCAAACTCGTATTCTGAAGATGTTTATTTTAGAAATTTAATAATATTTAGTCGCACTTTCGTAATGACAAGACAGTTTTGAATATACATGCTTGCAGACATACGTACGTCTATGTATATATATATATATATATATATATATATATATATATATATATATATATATAGAGGTAAGTATATAATATATTATCATATACATCGAGCTAACAATGTCCTTTAAAATATCTAATTTCGCTCTAACCTCGAATTAATATATTTTCATAGATGCTTAACTTTTTCGAAGGGGAATTTTCTTCACGAATAAATAAGAATTTGCCTGTCCTGGGGCCCCAACCCAAGAAGACATTCAAATCCAGGAACGTCATGAAGCTTCTACCAATTCCTATCCTACCCCCCCCACCCCACCATCCGCGGTATGTGAAATAGCGTATATATATATATATATATATATATATATATATTATATATATATATATATATATATCTATATATATATATATATATGTATGTTATGTATATGTATATATATATATATGTGATATAGAGATATATATAGATCTATATAGATAGATAGATAGATAGATAGATAGATAAGATAGATAGAATAGATAAATAGATAGATAAATATATATATATATATATATATATATATATATTAAGTATATATATTTATATATATATATGTATATATATATATATATATATATATATATATATGTATATATATATATATATGTATATATATATATATATATATATATATATATATATATATATATATACATAGACATAGTATGTCTGCAAGCATGCATATTCAACTGTCTTGTCCTTTACGAAGTGCGACTCTATATATATTTATATATATATATATACATAGACGTACGTATGTCTGCAAGCATGTATATTCAACTGCCTTGTCCTTACGAAGTGCGACTCTAAATATTATTAAATTTCTAAAATAAACATCTTCAAAATACGAGATTGCTACCCCTGACGTACACTTCATTTAGCAATACGAGTACCTGACCGCCCGCTGTTACTTTCATCAATATTATTTTGTCTCTTCCATTTAGTACTTCTGATCGAACATAACAGACAACTCTCGTAGCCAGAATCTGTTTATTTTAATTTAAGTCCAGAGAAGCAATGAAAGACGTCATCTTTAGGAATATTACTTACGCAAAGGCTATATACAAAATGCTGGGACAAGCGACTGAAGATATCATTTAATACATGAATGTGACAAGCAGGCGAGTTGAATCGTAAGCTCTTCTACGATCTGACATTAAGATAAAAAGGAGTCATTTGTACATTCATAATTTACGTCCGATCGATAATTTATAATAAAACACTTCGGATTTTGCCTGAGGAATGTCAGTGTTGCGATAATGTTACTCTTAATATGAAACCAAACATTTCTTCTTACCTGCGTCGCGTTTTTTTTTTTTTTTTTTTTTTTTTTTTTAGGTTTTATTTTATTTTATTTTTATTTTATTTACTTTTTTTTTTTTGCATAGCCACGCGCAGGGCAGGTTTAAGTTCATTACCCAATTTGGAAGGTTGACACGAACATTCGCAGAGCTGTGGTATTGCCTGTTTTTTTTTATTTATTTATTCATTCTTTTCTTTACAATTCTATATTATTTTTAATCTTATCATTTGATTCAATACTCGTTCTGTATATATTTCGAAGAAAGAAGGCTTTGTTGGCAATCAACATTTTACTCTCTCCCTCTCTTCTCTTCTCTCTCTCTCTCTCTCTCGGTATAATGTTTTACGTTTAACTTGAAAGGACTTGATTCATATAATATATATATATATATATATAATATATATATATATATATATATATATATATATATATATATATATATATATATATATATATATGGTATGGGTGTTGTGTGTGTGTACATCTGTATATGTACCATATGAATGTGAGTTCATCTCTCTCTCTCTCTCTCTCTCTCTCTCTCTCTCTCTCCTCTCTCCAACCACTGATATTATGTATACTTCCCAGTAAGTGGCGATAGATGCTTTGGCTGCCATCTACGACGACCCGTTAAGGAAACCAATTAGATTGAACATCAAGATCCCCACTTCGGTTAATTTACTAAGTGCCAATTTGACGTTTTATTTGCTTGCGACTTACACCCCTACTCCTATCGCTGCTGCTTGCTGCTGCTCTTCCTGAAAGCACCACTCACCCTCGTGATCATCTTTATTGGAAGCCTCGTGACGCGCAAGCAATATATGCTTGAGCCCTTCACTGAATCATACGAAACCGTCTGGTGTAAAAGTCTCCTAATACTGATTGGCCAGTTTGCGGTCGGGTTTTCTTGTATTGTATCGTAGGCGATGGAAGCCTCTCTCTCTCTCTCTCTCTCTCTCTCTCTCTCTCTCTCTCTCTCGATTTCAAGATGTGTGCTTGTGGAAGATATTATTGATTTGGAATGGATCATAGAGTAGAAATTGGAGAGGTTAAAATGAGGATGGCTAACTCTCTCTCTCTCTCTCTCCAGTACAAAGTGGAAAGGTTCCCACAAGGATGTTTAACTCCTATCTCAAGAGTACAAAATGGAAAGGTTAACCCAAAGATGTTTAACTCTCTCTCTCTCTCTCTCTCCTCTCTCTCTCTCTCTCTCTCTCTCCAGTACAAAGTGGAAAGGTTCCCACAAGGATGTTTAACTCCTATCTCAAGAGTACAAAATGGAAAGGTTAACCCAAAGTTGTTTAACTCTCTCTCTCTCTCTCTCTCTCTCTCTCTCTCTTCTCTCTCTCTCTCTCTCTCTCTCTCGTATAAAGTGGAAATGTTCTCATAAAGCCAAAAAGGTGTCTAACTTTTATCTCGAGAGTTCAAAATGGAAAGGCTAACCCAAAGATCTCTCTCTCTCTCTCTCTCTCTCTCTCTCTCTAGGTCTAGTTAGCAAGGTGGCTGAAAGCGCATTGTGCCCCCAGACTGTCGATATCTGAAATACATATCTCTGATTCCCCCTCCGATCGTCCCACAGATAAAGTCTACGCTTCTCTGGTACCAGCCTCTATTAAATCCTGGTATACCAGCTACTGCCCGTGTTGTGGCGTCGCCTCGTCTAATAGACGACCGGGAGTACCAGGAGATGTGAATCAGGCCTTGTAGGACATGATTTCCCAATTATTAATCGACCCCTATCTCTTTGTTTTTATCGCGTTTGCGTTTTCGACAACAGTGCGTCAGGCTAGTAGGCTCTAATGAACCGGTCTGATCGCAAATAATGCCGTTTGCTCTTTTGTGTCCATTGATTAATTGTTTATTTTCAAAGGTCAAAATTAATCTTATTGTTGTCCATTACATACAGCGGATTGGGTATGCCGAGCAGAGAAAGAGAGAGAGAGAGAGTGAGGGAGAGAGAGAGAGAGAGAGAACATTTAAAAATGAAAGAGTTGTGAATTACCGAGGATTGGGTGGAACGAAGTATGCTACAATGAGAGAGAGAGAGAGAGAGAGAGAGAGAGAGAGAGAACATTAAAAAATTAAAGAGCTGTGAATTACAGACGATTGGGTGGAACGAAGTATGATACAATTCGAGGAGAGAGATGAGAAGAGAGAGAAGAGAGAGAGAGAGAGAGAGAGAGAGAGAGAGAGAAGAGAGAGAACATTAAACATTGAAAGGGCTGTGAATTACAGAGGAAAGAGTGGAACGAAGTATGCTACATGAGAGAGAGAGAGAGAGAGAGAGAGAGAGAGAGTATAAAAAAGTGTGAAAGAGACGAGGCCCAAAGGACACCAAATAAAAGCTACTGGAGCAAATGCATATGTAAATTTGGGCACCCAAACATGGCTGTCCAACAAATTGAGTAATTATATTGCAGCTCAACCACTGTCCATACTTGCAAATGGCATCTATAACTGTGCAAGATAATCTGCATATGAGAAAAAGAAATTTTTATGATGTCTTTGAGATTTATTGTGTAAGAAGTTGACTTAGACAAAATATTTGGAATTGCATGACAGATTTGCAGTTTATGTTCTTTTATTTTTATAGCAGACTTGATTTTACAATATGAACTTACAGATATTGCAAGCGTCTGTCTGCATACCTTACTAAGTAGTAAACTCTATAATAAACCTTCAAAATACTTAACGTCATCTACCCACGACTTCACTCTTTAGACAGCTTACCTCAATTTACATTTTTTTTTATTGTGACATCCATTTCCCCACACTCCCTTTCAGTTTTTACTTCCCTGTAGCACAACTTCATATTTTCTCCAACGTTCCTGCTCACAGTAACCCATCTTATTCATCCCTTTGCCCATTTTTGTATTTTGACTTTTTTCCTGACTGCCTTATCCATGTTGTTGTTAACCTGTCTATGATCTTCGCTTCTGCTGTGTAATTGTACCTTGCTAACCTCTAATGGCCATCAACTTTCCATGCTGACTCCATGATGACCCAATTTGGTGTTTGCTTGCTTCTTACAAGCTTGTTCCACTTCACTGCTGCATCTTTAACCCAGTTTTTCTCCATTTCTTTTTTATTTAATATTCGTATTTCCTTGTTATCAAGCTTGTTTGTCTTAAAGACATTTAGTTCCCACGTTTCCATCCCTTAATTTCTATTTTAAAATTCTATCTAATTCATCTCTCCTTGAATCAAATAATGGTTAGATGTACCTTCAGGCATTATAGCCATCAATATATTTTTTTCCTGCCAAAATACAATGGTATGAGTAACTTGCTTGAAATGCGATATTTTGGGGTTATTGGGGGGGGGGGGGGGGGACTTCGTTTCAAAGCAGAACAAGTGATTCAATATTTATTTCTATCTTCTCACATCTATTTTACCCACAAATTTCTTTTTCCTTTCTCGCGGAACTGGAAACCTAAATGACAACAACTTTTTGTATCCGTTGATGCTCTGCAGAAATGGAAACATTCCATTCATGCCTTGAAGTAACCCGAGATGCAGATGTATGAGTCATCCCGTTTGACGTTGAATGCGACACTCTTTGTACAGCCTTTGTTTAGATTTTTTTTTTTTTTTTGTTTTTTTTTTTTTTTTTTTTTTTTTTTTTTTTTTTTTTTTTTTAGGGGGGGTGGTTTAGCTGGTTCTGCAATGAGTCATTTTTCATGTCCTTCGTTTTCGTGATAGAAAACACATTTGATTTCTTATATTTGTAATGAGTCATTTCTAATTTTTTTTATAGAAAACATTTAATTCCTCTATTTGCAATGAGTTATTTTTCATGTGATTTTTATTCGTGATAGAAAACAGTTTCAATTTCTTATTGTTTGTAACGAGTCTTTTTTTTATATTTATAGCGAGTTATTTTTCATGTGTCAATTTTTCATGAGTCAATTTTTCATTATTTTATGTTTTTGCTCTTGATATGAAACACATTTAATTTCTTACATGGTAAGATATTTAAAAATCATTTTGCTTTACATGATCTGCTGACATTCAAGCGAACTTGGTTCAGCTGCTCCATTTCTCACTATAAAAAAAGTTACTTGACACCATAAGATTGCCTTTGAAAACATGTTCATTTAAATATTGCTTATGAAAACACACTTCTTTTAGCACTTGTGTGTGTTTTTTTTTTCTGTATTTCAGGAGGTTGAAACCAACATTCTTTGGAAGCTTAATTTCAAGTCAGTGGACCCTTTGGTGGGCTTGTTCCACGTGAATAGGTTTCATCTACCGAAATAAATAATAATAATGAAGTTCATTAGTAGCTTTTAGACAAAATAAAACGCGATTCGAGAAAGCAAACAGGGCGACTTCTAGGAAATAACGCTGGAACTAAAACCTGCATTTACAGTTATCAACAGCCGCGTCTGCAATGCGTCTATCACTTGCAAGAACCACCCCATCCGCGCCCATCATGGAGAATTCTGTTTGACCTCTCACAGAACCGCACCTCGTATGCAAATAACACCGGGCTACGACGTGACGCTGTCCGGATGTCATTTACGACGTCTAAACAATACAGTTTTGCTTGGCCCTCATGCAACCACATAAAATATATATATGTAAGTAACGCGTACACAGCAGGTTCGGTATCGGATGAGAGCGGGATTCAGAATGGCAGTTGATACCCTATTGTTTCGCGACGTCCGCGTCATAGTAGGGTTGTAAATTCGGCGCCTGCCTGGAATTCCAGTTGCGCCCTGGAATTTCTCGGGAGAGAGAAAGGACGAATAAAATGAGGAATGATGGGAAGATGGAAAGTAGACAGACAGGCGATGTAGTTTGTAACGTAGTTATAGACGATGGAGAGAGAGAGAGAGAGAGAGAGAGAGAGAGTTACAAGGATTTGGATGTCTCATCCGAGGAGACATCGTCAGCTCACATATCTCATGGAGCAGGGAGAGAGAGAGGAAAAAAAAGTTTTAGTTTTGGTACAGAGTAAAGAGATGATGAGAGAGAGAGAGAGAGAGAGAGAGAGAGAGAGAGAGAGAGAGACGTCTGGAAAGTTTGAAACGGAGTAAAGGCAGTGATGGTGAGGAGAGAGAGAGAGAGAGAGAGAGAGAGAGAGAACTCTGGAAGATTTAGGAGCAAAGTGACGAAGTGAATGTTGTGTGTGTGTGTGTGTGTGTGTTAGGGGCTGGATTTTTTGGGGGAAGGGTGGGTTAGGGTTGGTTGAAAATTGGAAATAACCCCGCACAATACGCCGTCAATGCGAGGAGTGATCGAGCCGGGCCAATTATTACAACAGGTCAAGTTACTAATACGTGGAAGTCGTGTTGCGAGATCAGGCCGAGATCGGGCTTATCTCTCGTCCCATCCAGGCTGATCTGGAAAGAGATAAGAGCCACGAGAGCGGTGATCTAGATCAGCGATGCACCATCATCATCATAATGATGATGATGATGATGATGATTTGATAATGACGATGGCAGACGAAAAAGTTTTCTCGTCCTTTTTTCTCGTCTTCTTATTCGTCATTTCTGCGGTTCTCCCCTCAATCCGGAATGAGGGTTGTCCCGTTATTTCCTTGGTATCATATCAGTGTTATTGTTATTGATGTTCTTCTTTCTTCTTCTTCTTCTTCTTCTTCTTCTTCTTCTTACTGTTAAAAGTATGAATTTATTTTCTATATGTTCTTATTATGAGTGAAAAGAGGCAAAAGATAGAAAGTAACAATTGGCTTGTCTTCGCATATGTGTAAATATATGTATATATACGTAATGCATTTTTATATATACATATATATGTATGTGTGTATTTATACATAATTGGTACATAAATTGTAAGAGCACATGTCATGTAGAAATGTTTTTATCACAGAATAAAAAAATGACTGTCAGAACTGTTAATGCCCATTTCACCTATTTAAGAAGACTGCCAAATTTTGGCTCGTCAATAAAAATGAAATTTAATGGATTCCTTTATTCCATGAAGAAATAGGAGGCTTGTTGTCTAAACAAGAAGACGAAAGGAAGAGAATATAAATTCATTATATTCTACTGGATAGAAATGATTTTTTTCCAAATATTTTTTGTAGTCTGTTATATCGACAAGACGTACAAAGAATACATCTCTCTCTCTCTCTCTCTCTCTCTCTCTCTCTCTCTCTCTCTCTCTCTCTCTCTCTCTCTCTCTCTCTCTCAAGCAACATAGTTTTTCAAATAACACATGAGAATGGACTGACAGCTTACTTTTGTAAGAACTCCAACTCTCTCTCTCTCTCTCTCTCTCTCTCTCTCTCTCCATCGCTTGAAAAGAAGATTTGGGTACCAGGTCTCAATTACTCTTGGTATTTGGGTATCTGGGAATCTCATAGCTGGCATGCCAAACTCGTAGGATATCCTTTAAGTTTACGTTCATGGGAAAGGGACATTATCTATTCAGGCCCCGAAGAAGCCCAAATTGTCCATTTACTGTAAAATAATAATAATAATAATAATAATAATAATAATAATAATAATAATAATAATAATAATAATATAATAATAATAATAATAATAATAATAATAATAGTAATAATAATAATAATAATAATGATAATAATAATAATAATAATAATAATAATCCCAAGATCCCTGAAAAGGAATCTGGAAAATTTATAGGCTGAAGTAGCTCTAGGACTCATCAGCGAGTGAGTGGCAATCCTAGAAACGGCGCCGCCCATAGTAAGAAAAGTAAAAATTGATGGACTCTTAAGGAGGCAGGATCCAACCCGGAACCCCACACTATAAATACCACCCAGTCGAATTGGAGGATTGTGATAGACCAAAAAATGAAATAAATAATAATAATAATAATAATAATAATAATAATAATAATAATAATAATAATAATAATAATAATAATAATAAGGTTCCACCGGTTCTGCACATAAAGCAAAATCTGAAAAGATCGTATGAGCACTGGATGCATAAAACTGAATTTGGATGTTGAATTCTGCCACAGATAAAAGTACCACCTGAGTTGGCAGATTCATTGTCCATTGTTTTTATCTATATCGTCCGTAGCTGTAAATTTAGATTTTATGGAACTTGATTATTTCTCTATAAAGGATTTTATAGACCATTTAAAAGAGGGCTGTTATATAAGGCAATCATGCCAAAGTGTTGCCCACTTCAAGGTACCAAACTTCAAGTGGCCACCTTGTGTGGTAAAATAAAAAAAAAATGCTCATTTGCTTAGAGAAATTTTTGTCACGTTAGACATGAGATGATCTGGGATTTTTGACTCAAGTGAAAGTCATGTCGAAACTGAAGTGTAAACAAACCTGAAGGTTTATATTGAAAGGAAGAGTAGATTGAAGTGATTCCCGTAGAATGGGGGTACTGAAAGCCTTTTTGGAGACCAAATTAGGCTTCACCGTTATATCTCCAGTTAGCGGCGCCAGATATTAATGACGAGGCATAACAATCCAATGAGCAGTTTCGTTGATGGTCCATAATGATTATCCATAATGACTACGTCTGGGCAATCAATCATGTAGGTAGTTACTTCACAAATTTGGTAGGGAGTCGCTTCGTATGTGCCCAGCGGTGGCATTTAGTTCTCATATGAACTATAGGCCGTTTTTGCCCAAGAATCTTCTTATGCTCAATTTTGACGTTTCTCGAGTTACGACTCCAATAAAGACTAATGGTTAGAATGTGATTCAGCCCAGTTACGTATCTGAGAAATACGTAAATCAGTGAGTTTGTATGTGAATCAACGAGTTTGTACTTGAATCAGTGAGACTGTACGTGAATCAATGAGTTCGTACGGCACTCACTGAGTAGTTGGTGAAATTACCATAGACTGAATGCGATATTTCCTAAAGACTTCTACGCACTCCAACGCATAGTACTTCTCTTGTTTCATATATAGGCTCCATAGCACCCTCCCCCTCCCCCACACATCTCTCTCTCTCTCTCTCTCTCTCTCTCTCTCTCTCTCTCTCATTAACGGATGTCAGGACAATTTCCAGTATTTTGGGATCAAATCATACGATCTTGTACGAAAATAATACTTACTTGTTATTTAGTATATGTGTTCATGGCATTATTTGACTTTCAGTTTATATAAAAAGTCTCTCTCTCTCTCTCTCTCTCTCTCTCTCTCTCTCTCTCTCTCTCTCTCTCTCTCTCTCTCTCTCATTAAGTTTAAGACTACGATTCAAGATTAGCTATCTCTACGATCAATTCAGGTATTCCTGGCATCATCCAGTAGCTTGGTGCGGTCGAGAGAGAGAGAGAGAGAGAGAGAGAGAGAGAGAGAGAGAGAGAGAGAGAGAGATGCTTACGATATGGGTAGAGGGCTATATAGGAATCATTTTCTAAACGGGTTATTAAAAAATGCAGACTCTCTCTCTCTCTCTCTCTCTCTCTCTCTCTCTCTCTCTCTCTCTCTCTCCTATTAGCCTAAGTATGCCTGGTATGGACCTGTAGTTTGGCAAGAAAGGAAAATGTTTGTGACACATACAGAGGGAGAAAGAGTGAATTCACATTTAAAGTTTTTTTTCTAAATGTTCTTCCTTACTATTCCACAGCAGAAAAATCTCTCTCTCTCTCTCTCTCTCTCTCTCTCTCTCTCTCTCTCTCTCTCTCTCTCTCTCTCTCTCTCTCTCTCTCTCTCGGCATCTGTCCGGAATGCGCCGTATTGTATCACAGATACCAACGAAAATCATGAGAGCCATAATCTTGGTATCGTGAATAGCGGGCATTTATTTATTTTTATTTTTTATTTTTACATTCTTCAACCTTTTACCTTTTCGCTTTGTACTGACGTATTATCAAAGTATTCAATCGCATTTTGAATCACGCCTGTGCAACGGAACATGCTCTTAATAAAGTAAAGTTTGCTCTGTCCGTACATTAATACATTCTTAGCAAATAAAGAAATGTCCAGTTTCTATACTCCTAGGAAATTTTTTATATAAAATTCTGATTTGACCGATCGATATAATTGGGCGATTGAATCAATATCTCTATTATACATATTATATATATACATACATATATATGCATGTATATATGCATATACATAACAAAACCATTATACCTGTAACAGTCCATGACCTGACAAGATGGTCAATCTACAATGTCGAATGTATGAAGAAGCAGCCCGTCCTGCTTCCAAGAACCTGCTTCTCGGGACAGAGAGAGAGAGAGAGAGAGAGAGAGAGAGAGAGAGAGAGAGAGAGAGAGAGAGAGAGAGAGAGCAACTGGTTCAATCAGTGTTCACTTTAGTAAAATGATTCTGCGATTTAGAGATTCCTCCATAATGATGGACAGATCACAATACTAATTTGACTCATCTCTGGGCAGGGCGAGGCATTTCTGCTGATAGGACCCTTCTGTTAGTTTGTGATGGGAATTGTTAAGTGTTTGTGTGTGTGTGTGTGTGTGTCCGTTTGTACAGACGTAGACAGGCAAATACACACACACACACTCAAACACACATATATACATATGTGTGTGTGTTTTTGTATATATATATATATATATATATATATATATATATATATATATATATATATATATACATAGGTTATAGATATATATATATATATATATATATATATATATATATATATATATATATACATAGGTATAGATATATATATATATATATATATATATATATATATATATATATATATATATAATATATATATATATCTAATAAAAGGAGCCCATAAAAACACCAAAATATAGAGAAAAAAGTACTATATTTCAGAGACTGCTGTCTCCCTCTTCAGGTAGATTCATCTACCTGAAGAGGGAGACAGCAGTCTCTGAAATATAGTACTTTTTTTCTCTATATTTTGGTGTTTTTTATGGGCTCCTTTTATTAGATGGAATCTGTTGTACAGAACATTGTTACCAGTCATATATATATATATATAGTATATATATATATATATATATATATATATATATATATATATATATATATATATATATCATACCTATGTATATATATATATATATATATATATATATATATATATATATCTATATATATATATATATATATATGTGTGTGTGTGTGTGTGCGTTTGTGTGTATGTATGTATGTATATACATGTATAGTTGTGTATGTATATATACATAACATATATACATATATATATATATATATATATATATATATATATATATATGCATATATATCATAAACCACTAGATCAACCAGTGTAAACAACACTATCTTTAAAGAAAATTATGGCTCCATTTACTTGATTCAATTTTGAAAAAAAAGTCTTCTGTCGTCTTGCGTTTTCAGCTCCAACGTTAAGAATACCTAGCATTCAATTTTTCGGCCATATGATGGATTAAAGCGATTTCCGTGGCTATCATTACAAAAGGCCATTATGTCAGTCAAAGCGTCCGTTTCGCCACACTGTGTGGGTCACCAGCCTCTCTCCCCCGTCCCCCTCCCGGAGGCCTCAGGCCAGATACGAATCAGTATCGCATACGCCACTAGAGTGAAAATGCCGTCTCAAATCTTCTATTTTTTTTTTTTCATTTTTTTTTTATTTGTGCCTCTTGAGTGAAAAAATGCCGTTTCAAATATTCCATTTTTAATTTTTCTATTTTTTTTTTTTTTTATTTTATTTTTTTTGCCTCTTGAGTGAAAAATGTGGTTCAAAATCTTCTTTTTCTATTTTTTTTGGTTATTTGTAAATGAATGATAGTACGACCGCGTATCTGTTGACGGAAAAATTTTAGAAATAATTTCAAGATAGAATAAAAAAAAGTGTAGTAGCATTTTGCAGGATTTGGAGGTAACAGGGCAGCGTTATGGTGATTTGCATACGTTAATATTAAGTAGGTCTTTGCGAACCTACATTTAGGAGAGATGTTTTATATGAAATTATATATATATATATATATATATATATATATATATATATATATATCAATATATATATATATATATATCTATATATATTATATTTATATATATATATATATATATCTATATATATATATATATATATATATATAGTACGGAGCGTGTGTATATAACCTGTGTCGGTCTGTATAATATACAGATAAGGATATATAGTTGTCTATAAGAAAACAACTGATATGATAATTCAAACAGTAAGCAACTCATCTGGGAGGAATAAATTTGGTATACGTAAAAACTGGATTGACAAGAAAGTAACTTGATAAACTATGCTAGAGGCCAATCGCTGGGAGCTATGATGTCATTCAGCTCTGAAAGGGACGTTAAGAGTGGGAAGTTTTTGAAAGGTGTGACAGGAGAAAAAAAAAAAACCTCAAGCAGTTGCACTATGAGGCAGTTGTTAGGAGAGGGTGATGAAATGAAGATCGAAGGAAAATATATGAACGGAGGTACAGGCAAAAGAACGAAAGAGGTTGCAGCTAAGTACCTTAGGGACGCTGTAAATAACATTAAGATAAATGCCTACAGTTCACCATAAGAGCGCACTGGCTGAAATATAA